>NC_056730.1:164850578-164930578 GCF_019279795.1 Protopterus annectens | reverse complement strand
CAAGACCACCTTTCTCTCAATGTCAACAAATCTAAAATATTATTATTCCTACCCTCAAAAACCTTCCCTTATGTCAAAAGTTCCTTCCAAGTCCTAAGCCAAAACAACTATCCTATTGAAGTCATTCCCTTTGCTAAATTACTTGGTGTAACCACAGATGAACACCTAAAGTTCGATGCCCACATACAGCAAAATATAAAAAACAAACATCAAAAAATTGGCATGATATACTGAAACAATCACTTCCTCTCTCTTCTACTAGACAAACAATTACCTCTACTTATCTCCTTCCCTCCCTAATGTGTGGTGCTCCCTTATTAACCAATCTATCTTCCTCCAGCTCTTCTAAACTTGAAAATTGTTACAACAAAATTTCTAAATTTGTCACCAAAGCCAAATATTCCTCCCATCATTGTAGTGCCCTCCACTCTCTGAATTGGTTAGAACTCCCTAACTATCTAGACTACCTCCAACTTACTAGAGCTCACAGGCTAATATTCAACCCCACCAAATGCCCCACACTAACCAACATCCTACCCCTATACACCCCAAAAAGAACCCTCAGATCTGAACACCAAAACGTAATTACTGTCCTCAAACCTAAGCAATCCGCTGGACAGCTTTTCTTCACCTTTTCCTTAGCCAAGAAATAGAATTCTCTCCCCTTCTTCCTAAGAACAATGCAGAACACAAACAACTTTAAAGTTCAGCTTCACTCCTACCTCTTTTCTAAATGGAAGGCTTCTTACAAGCATGATTCTTTCTCAATAACTGTCAATTCCATATGATATTTTGTTCTATGTAAATACTGTAAATAATTTTTCTTTCACTTGGATTTGCATTGTTATTTTATAAATACTTCGTCTTACTATACACTTCTGTATCTATAACTTCATTTTGTACTGTGGAGCTTTTCTCCCTGGGCCTCTACTGAAAACAGGCTCCCTGGGCCCAGTGGACTTCCCAGGTCATCAAACTGTAAATAAAATAAATAAATAAATAAATAAATAAATAATCATGATCTTGTATACAGGCTGCCCATTGCTTCTCTATTACTCTTTGATAACACCAAGTATTCCCAGAGGTAGTTCCCTTTAAAAGCCCTATATACCTAAATAACATCTCTCTTAAATATATATATATATATATATATATATATATATATATATATATATATATATATATATATATGAGGCACTATACATGGTCAAATATTCATGGATGCCATTGATATATTTCCAATGTACTGTTTTCAATTTATTAATGACAGTTTTCTTATAAGGTTCCATATTATTATTCCATACTGTAGTTTGGGTATAATGCAGCTTATGAACAAGGATTTAATGATTTCTGATTCCTTATACTTTATAAATCTTTTTTATACATCCTGTAGTTTCATAACTACCATTAAACAATTGGTTGAGATGAGTAATCCTTCCATATAACCATGATCTTAAATTAATCCACAGTTGCAACTAGTATGTGCTGTATTAAATACTGACCCTTCTCTCTATGTCTCCCAGTTCTCACATACAAAGTTTTTAATACATTTATTAGCATGTTATTTTTCTGTACCCAGAATGAAAATTTGGTTAAGTTCTTTTTTCAACATGCCCAGCCCCCCCTTTCAAATGGGTACTAACCCTAAATTAAATGCTGCCCTTTCCCCCAACCCTACACATTACCTAGATAAAAACTTTCTTGTAACACTGCCACTGTTCGGACAAATTTGAGGCTAGTAGTATGGGGTGGTGGTTTAGTGTTAATATCAGGACGGGCAATAGTTTTCCTTTCTCAATATTTTTTTGCTTGAGATTTATTCTATTCCATGTATGTTCAAATATTTTTGTCAGTATGAGTTCACCATTGAGAATGATCATAAAGAATATAACCAAATTTATATATATATATATATATATATATATATATATATATATATATATATATATATATATATATATATATATATATATATATATAGGTTTATGTAAATTGGTAAAATACACATTTGTCTGATATACAAACTCATCTAAACATTTTCATTTAAAACACAATTGGTCAATAGCACATCTGTGTGAAAATATTTGGTCTAACTGCATTTAATCCACAGATGAGAAGTATTGATAGATACACTCAAGAATAATGTCATATGCAACAAAGTGTCCACCAGTGAAATGCTTTAAGCAGAATGTTTTTGAAAGACTTTTAGCTTCTTAGAATTGGTGCAACCAAGTTGGTATGCATAATTTCGGGGGTGTTGAATTGGGGCTTGCCACTTTAAAAAAACATTTGAAGTTAAGTTTTTCACAAGCTTACAAATTCAGTAATGTTCCTTGTCAATGGCTGTGTTGTCGATGTTCTTTATTGCACATCTCGTGTTTAGGCCAAATATTTTCACACAAATGTGTTGCTGATCAGTTCTGTTTTAGAATAAAATGTTTAGATGAATCGTGTGCCAAAAAATGCATATTCTATCAATTTATACACACATACACACACACACACACATTTATATGGGTCTACTTGATAACATTGAAATTTCATAATGTTGAATTTCATAACATTGAGACTTGTTGGTCTTTTCGGCTTTTCCCAGTTAGGGGTCGCCACAGCAGAACTCCGGTCCACTAATGACTGGCAGTAGATTTTTATGGTGCCGAGTTGCCATCCCAACCTTCTATGAAGGCACGCCCAATCACACGTCTTTTGAATGCCACTCGACCACAGGGAGGACATGCAGACTCCACACAGAAGGCACTTCAGCTGAGTATCGAACTGGAGAACCTCTTGCTGTGAGGCAACAATGCTACCGCTGCACCACAGCGGCTTCAATTTCATAACATTGAGTTCATAACATTGAGACTAAAACACCTAAATCCCAAAACACTGAAAACTCAGAACATTGAAAGTGTGCTTCATAACAGTGAAAACTACAATGCATAGGTGGAAACCCCCCCCTGCACCCCCCATGTGTGGGCTCTGCCCCTCACACCTGCCATAAATTAAATATACCAACTCCAAGATTGCACTACAGTGGAAAAAGTTAATTTCCTAACCACACTGTGGTTAGGAAATTAACTTTTTTCCTCAGCAGTGCGATTTTGGAGTTGATATATTTAATTTACGGGGAGTGTGGGGATTGGAGGGGGGCTTGTCCCTGCAAAAACGTAGTACAAAGTATGTTTGCTAGTTAGGTGTTGTTATAAGTGGAGGGGATCTTATTACCATATACAATGTAGTTTTCAATGCCATGAAGCATACTTTCAATGTTCTGAGTTTTCAATGTTTTGGATTTTCAGTGTTTTGAAATTTTGATGTTATGGTCTCAGTGTTATGAAATTCAATGTTATGAAATTTCATTGTTATGTGGTAGACCTCTATATATATATATATATATATATATATATATATATATATATATATATATATATATATGTTGATTGTGTCATTTCTGCTAGTATTTAATGGCTGGTCCAAGTTCATTATTTTTATTTTAAGCACTGCTTTATGCAGAGAAACCACAGTCTGATTCCATTTGGGGCATGACCCTTTATTTGGAATTTTTCTGAATAAAGTGTAGAAAACATTGGCGCTGGTCATTTCTTGTTTCTGTGCTTCTAGGTCCTTGCACTTGGAGTTCTGTGACGTCCTTTGTAATGCTTTGTATATGGTTTGATACTGGATTCCAATCCATTTTCATTTATCTATCACGGCTCAATAAGAGTATTTGTGTGCTGCTATTAATTTGCTGTCTAGCAATACAGATGTCTTAAATTGGCTTTCTTCACTGTCTAAAGCTGCAAAAGGAAATGGTGAAGTTAATTTCAGAGGTATGCCATTGGTGATGGCTTCTAACAAAGAAGTGACTGTTTACCAAATGTTTGTGGAATTGACTTGCCACTGCCAGAAATGTCCTCCTACTGTTATGCATTGTAAGACTTTTTAAAATCTGATATTCCCAAGGATACTGCCCCACCCGGGGGGGGGGGGTCTGAGAGTCTGTTCAGGTGCTGGAGTGGATCTGGACAATAAAGACTGTATGAATAAATAGAGTGCCATTCAGGCAGCAGACTCCATATGCTTTTTACAGTTGTTAGTAGATTATTATGACAATGAGATTGTTAAATTGAATTATTTAACTATTAAAACATATCAGAGTATTGAACTATTTAAAGGGTATCAGATGTTTTAAGTTGATAATTTGAATAATGAACTGGAGGATAGAAAACTGAATAAATTTGAAAGGGATTTAAATGACTACAAAGCTGTGGTAGCTTTTATGTGGTATAAGCATAAATGTGGTGTTCATTTTTCTAAGTGGGTGGCTGACAATAGTAATGCAGGTAAGGCTGGCGCTAATAAATGGAAGCATTTGGGTTACAAATGCAAGTCTGTTTTGAAAACTGATGATTCATCCAGTCTGACTTAAAAAGACATGGCTACTGCGTCTGATTCCCACTGATATATCTCTTAGGTCTAAATGTTCAAATTTAAGCAGTTTTTTAGAAGGTAACCATTTACAATATAAAGAGGAGGTTGTAACCATAAAAGAAAATGGTCAACAAAATACTGCAACATCTTTAGGGCTTGATGACAGAGATAATTTGGTGGCCTAATTCTGCTTTTCCCATATAGGTCTTTGCTCAATAAAGGGATTAATTTTGTACCCATCTTTTTTGTTTCATACAGTGATTTTGTGTATGAACTATGTACTTTAAAATATTGAGCATCTAATAGACCTGTTAAACAAGAAGAAGACATTGATGTGGTATTTATTAAATATAATCCTTCCTCTTTTACTCCCCTCATCATTCTGTGCTTAAAATATTCAAGCAACATATTCTATCAGATTTTTTAATCAGTGTAATTTGATTTTTAAAATCTTTTCTCATAATTTGACTTCTGAAAGAATGGCTCTGCATAATCTTAGCTGTAGATCAGACTTAGTTATTACACAAGCTAATAAGGATGGAGCTATGGATGCATGGAACAAGGCTGAATATGACAATGAGGGTTTACGATAGACAACTAACCCTGTTTTCTATTATCTGCTATATACAGATCCTGCGGAGTTTTTAAAAAAATCAAACTGTCAGTTGTTTAGATCTAGCATGTACAAGGGGTGTTATTTGTGTTCAACCTATAACTGACTGTTCACCACAGAACCAGTATTAGCAATCAGACTATCTGCATTTATTAACATATTTAACTGATCATGCTGAAGACATTGCTTAAAGTGTATTGTAACAATTTAATACTGCATTGTGGCATTTGTTGAGTTAAAGTGGCATAATGGATCTTGCCATAGTTAAAACTAATTTATTTGGGACATTTTTCAGTAAAAAGTGTCAGAAACGTTTTACTGAAACCACATCCCAAATAAGTTTAGATTTTTCCTCAGTGATGTCATGCAAGGCAGAGGTTGGTAGACTTAATAGATGCTTGTACAGCATGTGTACATTAAAAGTTATGGACGCATTTCACTTTTTTCCCCTAAGCTGCTGTCACTGAGGTTAAAGATCACAACTTAATCCTCAGTGGCAACAGCGCAGGAAAAAGGAATTTTATGAGGAGTATTTCTCTTTAAAGCAAACATGAAACAAGTTCACCAGTCGATAAATAGCCTGATCCGCACCTTAAGCCTCACATAATTTGGTGCAAAAGGTAAGTCACGTAAATGTGACAATACACTTTACGCTCAGCTAAATCTTGTTGTCAAGGATGCCTTTGTCTAACTCCCTGATAACGCAGTCATAAAACTGAATTAGTTCCATCTGATATGATCGACCTGTTGTCATTCCATGCTGCAGTTCAGTAAGAAGCTCACTGCTCTCCAGGAACGTCATAAAGCTCGACTTCAGAACTCTAATCGTTCGACCAGTTATTAACGTGACTGTAGACTTGGGCACTGTTCCTTGTTCTGCCTCTGCAGATCACTGCTATTGCCTATTTTCTGTCACCTAGGATCAACACCTCTGTAACAAACATCTGGAAATCTCTACTGTAGGTATACTAGTGTCTAGTGTAAGAAGCCTGGACTGAAGTCCAGCAGGGACCTGTATCACATCCTCGGCCCTTACTCCCTCAGTTAAGGCCTACTTCTGCTCTGCCCTCCCAGACCATCATCTTGTTTTCCTTCTCTCTTGTAAGCAGTAATGTAAAGGATTCACATGATTGATCTTTAATACTCTTGAACATTGGTTGACTAACACCCAACTACTTCTAAATCCTATTCATTCTTCCAAATTCTTTTAAGCAAATCTATGTATTCTCCATAACAATTTTGACTACTCTGCTATTGAACAAGTAAATCACACTAAACTACTAAGAATAATCAGATATCAAAATTTAAAGACTGATAAAATTTAAGTAAGTTGTAAACAAAGAAAATTACAAATTAAGATGCTGTACATGTCAAAACTATTTCTATTATAGGTTCATAGGTATGTACTAGACTAACTACCATTAGGGCCCTTATAAGCCTGACCATGCAAACCAAATGTGGCCCATAAATTTTATTTGTGTATAGGGTGATTTACTTACTGCCTCTCTACATCAGAAACATAGGTGCCACACTAGGGGGTGAATTTCTGATAACCCATCCATTGGTCCAAGTTGCACTTAAATAGGCATAAGGAGAAACTCTGCTTCACATGGATGGGGAGCCTGTTTCAGAGAATGGGAGTTATCTGACAACATATCTGTCTCTCTAGGATGTGCTATTTATGTAGCAAGCAACATTTAGATCTTTTAAACTAGTAGTTCTGATGCTGTTTGTGTTGTGGATGTGCAAAAGTTCGCCAAAACATGATTCAGGAATACCTTGTATGCTAGGAAAAGATCATCTCTCAGAAGTCTGTATGATACTGAGTAAAGAGATATGGCTCAGATCAGAGCAGGATATTTTGTTTGCTCCCTGTATTCTTTTTGTATGGACCTTTTCTGGACATTCCAGTTGCTGCATTTGTCTGGTCAGGTATATACTGAAGGGGGCATTATAGTCTATGATGGGTCAGATAAGGGCCAAGTACACTGGTATGATAACCTCTCTGGATCTAGATGCCAAGCCCTTGTTTATAAGTTGGGCAACAAAAAAGGGTTTTCTTACTATTTTGGACACATGTTGGCTGAAGGTGAGGTTACTAACTACATGAGTTTCCAGATCACTGACTAATGAATCAACTTTTAAGGGTGTTTTATTGATGATGTAGTTACCCGGGGTGGTCAGCTTTCCAAAAGGTACTATAATGCATTTCTTGGTCGTGAGTTTTAAGCCATAGCATTGGCACCAAGCATTTGTCTGTGTTAGACCTTCCTGTAGGTTGTTTCATCTTAGGGGAATTCAATGATTGCTTCCAGTTTGCAATCATCTGAAAATCTGGCTAGCCAGAGGTCTTTGACATTGGTTTTGACATCTGAGAAGTAGATGCCAAAGAGGAATGGGCATAGCATAGAGCTCTGGGGGACTCCACTGGTGACCTGCTTATTTGTGGAGGTGGCCTCACAGATTTTAACTTCATGGGTCCTAGCAGTGAGCCAGCTAGATATACAGCATGTTATAAAGGGGTTTATTCCTAGTTCCATAAGTCTCTTGACAATGCCCAAGTGAGGTTCTGCATCAAATACTTTAGCCAGATCTAGGTAGGCAGTATACACTGTTTCCCCCTTATCCAGTGGCTTATTGAACTTGTTAAAGAAGTCTACCAGATTCAGTAAGCATGACTTTCCTTTGACAAAGCCAAGCTGGGTTGGATCCAGTGTCTGGAGGTCTCCTATGCCCTTGTTGATAAATTCAACAATAATTCTTTCCATGGCTTGGCAAATAAGACTAGTCAGACTAATGAGTCTGTAGTTTCCAGGATCTGTTGATGGATCTCCCTTATGAAGGCAGATGGCCATCACTGTTTTCCATTCTCATTGCACAAAGCCAGTTTTAAGACTATAGCTAAATAATGACTCCAGGAGTCCTAATAAGTCATATTTTAGACTGTTCAGGAGGCATCTTGGGATGTTATTGGGGGCCCATTGAGGCTATTTTCTTGGCTTTCATGCATGCAGCTAGTACATGCTCCTATTTATACATGGAGAGGTTATGCTAGAGAATATTTCTTGTGGGATGGTTGTAGGTGAAAGTGGGTCAGAACTGAATTTGTCTGCTAACAATTTTGTTATATTGCAGGGCTTAGTGAATGTGGCACCATTAACCACTAGTTCAGCACATTGTTGTATGCTGTCCTTGAGTTTCTGACATGAAGTAGGCCTTATGGTTATCCTTCACTTGGGAGGTTATCTTATCATTAAAATTGGCTAGACCTTTTACTTGCCTAGTTAGTTTGATGATAGAGTTTTATCTTTATAGGAATTACCCTTCCTGATTTTTGCCATAATTTTTTTCCTTTTGTTGTATATCCTATTTAATTTGGGATGTCACCAGACCTGTTTGTTTCTGGTGTTAGTCTTGAACTTACTTCTAGCAGGTACAGCAGCCATTGTGCCGTGATTGACATGGTTTTATGCAGTTTCTGAGAGCAATTCAATATAGGCTGCTGTGTTCTCTGGGTTTCGAGAGGCATTTAATTTTGATAAACCATCATTTAATAAAAGGTAATTTGCCTTGGAATAGTTCCTATCTGCTACTGGTTTTAATGGGATTACAGAGTTGATTTTGTTTTCAAAGGAGGCAGCATTATGTTCAGATCATACCAGACAGGACGAGATATTTGGGGGGACAACATTCTCCCACATTTCTGAGCACGAGATCCATTATGTTGGTGCCTATAGTGAGTGTATTCACTATTTCATCAACGGTGTTTGAATTTATAAAGTCCAGGAATTTCTGTGCCTGTAGATTCGAGGTTGTGTAGGATACCCAATCTATAGAGGGGTAATTAAAGTCTCTTATATGTAGGGTATTAGGTTGGAGGGTAAGTGTCTCCAGTAAGTCCAAATATGTATTGTGAACTTCTTGGGACATGGAGAGTGAACTATAGCTGGCTAAGAGATAGTAGGGATTTTGTTTATGGTGATGTACACATGGTGAAACTCCAGGACATCATCCTGTTTGACCACTCTAGAGGTATGTTTGTTATTGATGTATACCAAAACACCTCCATCTTTAGCATTTGTCTGTGCAGTTACTGGTATAAAGTGTGTAAGGCACTGAAACCCTGCACTGCAAGGGTAATTATCACAACACTCATTAACCATGTTTCAATAACTGCACAAATGTCTACATTCTTGGGTATGAAGATTGTTTGGAGGGAGTGTTGTTCTGATGCTTGTTGCATTGAACAGCAACTCCTGGAGGTTCAGTTGAGATGAGTTGATGTTGCTGCGTCGGTAGGTTTGTCATTTTGTTATTGCCTAAAAAAGGCACTATGGGAGTGGATAAAGTTTTAAAAGTTTTAGCCAGTATTCAAAAGCTTAGAGGGTAAAGATGCAGACCATCCCTGGCAAAGCAATGCAGTCTTTTAACCATGTCCCCACAAGCTCACAAATACTGGACCCCCTAGAATGAATCTACTCTTCCTACAATGCAATGTATACTTTTACTTTCATTCTACGGTAGTTCTATACAACACTGAACTATATCCAGAAAACACAACTGGATAAGTTAGAATTATACTAAAATAATATTGCCAAATTCATTGCTAACCATTATTTGAGAATGAACCATTGCTATTAAAAACTGGTTGGTTGGTGCTCCAGACTAGTCTAATACTTCCTAAACTTAAAGTAGCTCACAACATCCTAGTCATTCCTAATAAATGCTCTACTCTAATTTATGAGGTACAGGGATAACAATCTGTAGGCATTTCAAATCACTAAACCAAAAAGTTAAATTCTTCTAAGTATTACTTGGTACTGTCCTTGAATTACACAATAACACTGCAATGTACTGTAAGCAGATCATACCTTAGACACTGACACAAAGAAAATAAATGAATATGTTGTGATAATTATTCTCACTTTAATTTATCTCATTTAATTTTCTTACCTTCCTTAATTTAATTTTACTTCTATATCTATTCCTACTTCTCTAGTCTTTATTTTCTCTTTTTTCTTCCTTACTCTCATTTTACTGGGCTATTAACTATATATATATATATTATGTATATACTATTGTACCATATGCTATTTAAACTTTTTCTCTCATTTTTAATTTTAAGTTTTTAGACACAAAAACATAATATTGCACCAATTTTATATATTATATAAGCATGTTTTCACTATTCAAATGTAATTTCATGTTTTTCTAGTCACAAGAATTAACTGTCTATTCAATTTTCATTTAAAAGTATGTATAATCGTACATACCATTACATTATGTAATAAATGTCCAGGAGATGGGATCAGAAAGTTTCCAAACAGAAATAAGATTAACAAAGCAAGATGGTTGTCTGTTAAGGTTTTAGAAATAGCTGAGGAAAGAAGGAAAGTTGACAAAGGTTGGAAAAGATATGTCAGACTGAGTGTGGAGTTTGAGAGACTAACAAGAGGATATAAAAAGGCATATTTAAATGAGCAATGCAAAGAAAAGAATAAGGCAATAGGACTGGAAAGGCAAGAGATCTGATGAACATGATATATGATAGTAATGGAAAAAGTGCACATGTGTGTGTGTGTGTGTGTGTGTGTGTGTGTGTGTGTGTGTGTGTGTGTGTGTGTGTGTGTGTGTGTGTGTATGCATGATGTGTAGCAGATGATATTAAAATGAGGTAGCAAGACTTTAGAGAAGAACAATATAAGAAGGATTCTACCATCATAGGTTCATAGGTTCACAGGTTCGCAGGTGTGTACTACGCTACTGGCCCTGGAGCCTTTACAATCCTAGCCATAGGATTACCCTGGCATAGTGCCACCTGACCTTAGTTCCTAGTGCCTCTGTTGAGTAGAGCCACTGGAGTGATCCCAGGTTGAATTTTCTATTTCCCATCCACTCATCAAGATTTTGCTTGAAGAGGGCCAGTGAGGTGCTCTGCTTGACACGTATGGGAAATTTATTCCATGGCATGGGCAGTCTCTGGGTTATGAACCTGTCCTTCCAGCATGTTCTGCTGATTGTGGTAATGAAGCTGAGGTCTCTGGAATGTGTGGTGTGGAGGGATTGGGATTTCTTTAGATGTAGCATTTATAACAGAGCTGGGTCAGGCATGGCTTTGTAAGTCAATCAGAAATTGCCTCTAAGTAGGTGATATGAGACAGAAAATAGTTGAAGTTTTTTGAGTCTGTCCATATAGGACAAGTGTTTAAGGTCTAGGATCCTCTTTGTGAGGTACTTTTGCTGCCTTTCCGGTTGTTGCAGGTGTCTAGTGAGGTACATGCCCAATGGGGCATTGTACTCAAGGAGTGGCCTAATGAGGGCAGGGTAGAGGGAGACAATGACCTCTTTCTTCCTGGATGCAAATCTCTTAGTAATGAGATGTGCCACATAGAAGGACTTCCTGACCCCAGTGGCAACGTGGTGGTCAAAAGAGAGGTTGTTGCCAAACTGTGTTCCCAGATCTCTTATAATGTCTTCTGTGTTCAGTGGACTACCATCAATGTGGTAATTCAAGGGAACCAAGTTTTTCCCAAGGGGGATGATGACACATTTTTTGGCATTGAACTTAAGGCCATAGTTCAGACACCAGTTGTTGGTCTCATTGAGGCCTTTCTGTAGGATGTCAGCATCACTTGGGGAGTTAATAATAGCTCCCAACTTGCAACCATCTGCAAACTTTGTCAGCCAGAGTCCTTTCATGTTGGCCTGGACTTCAGAGAAGTAGCTACCAAACAGGAGAGGACCCAGGACCGAACCCTGTGGGACTTCACTCATGACTGGTCAGCAGTCTGACTTGGAGTCAGCTACTTTCCCACTGTGGGTTCTATCTTTGGGCCAGTTTGCTACCCACCTAGTGATATAGTGGTTGATGCCTAGCTTAGTGACTTTTTCTATGATTCCTGAGTGGGGAATAGTATCAAAGGTCTTGGCCAGATCAAGGTAGGCTGTACGAACCACCTTGCCTTCATCCACAGCTCTGGTGACCGACTCAAAGAAGTTGACCATGTTGAGCTGGCATAATGTAACCTTCATAAAACCAAACTGTGTATGATCCAGAGTTTGGAGATTCCCTATATCCTTGCTTATTAGGTCCATGATGATGTGTTCCATAGCTTTGCATATCAGACTCATCAGGCTAATGGGACGATAATTCCTGGAGTCTGTAGTCGCTCCTCCTTTGTGGAGAGGAATGACTGTAGCAGTGTGTCATTTGGTAGAGACAAAGCCTGAGGTGAGGCTGTGTTTGAACATGACACACAGGTTAGGTCAGTTCACTCTGTAGTTCATGTAGTACACAGCCAGGGATATTGTCAGGTCCCATAGAAGCTGTATTCTTGGCCTTGGACAGTGCTGTTTTAACCTGTGCAGCTATAATACTGGGTGCCTGGCAATCTACTGGTATTGTGATTGGTCCTTTGGGGGGAGGGGTAAAGTTAGCATGGAATCTGTCGGGCAGTATATTGGCAATATATGTTGGCTCGGTATAGGAGGTACCATTGTGCAGTAGCTCAGAGCAAATCTGAGTATTGCCGTAGAGATTCTTTCATAACTATAGAAGGCCTTGTGGTTGTCTTTAATATCTGCTGCAATGCTGTTTTCATAGCTAGCTTTAGAGGATTTGATGAGGGATCTCAACCTTTTGTTGAGGCTGATAAGGGAGTTTTTCCACTCTTGGGACTTCACCTTATTCTGCATCAGTTTCCTCCTTCTGTTGTAGAGTTTGTTTATGGCAGGATACCATCAGATTGGCTTCCTTTTTCTGGAGGAGAGTGTCTTGGTTCTTTTGGGTATGGCGAGATCCATGCATTTGTGTATGTGTTTGTACAGTGCATTAATGCATTGGTGTATGATTCGGCGGTCATGCAACTATTCTCCATTTGCATGGGTGCCGGGAAGTTAGCCACCTCTTGTTTTTAGGAGCCCAAAGTTAGCTTTGGAGAAATTTTTCATGGCGGTTTCCTTTGTGGGGGGGTAAGGGTGGGATGTGAATTTCCAAGGTGATCAGTGATACCAAGTTATCAGGGATAGATACAGAATTATGTTCTCTGATTCAGAGCCAGGCATCCTTGAAAGTGAAGTTAAATGGACCCTAGAAAACTTTGCTCATAACAAGGCTGCAGGAATGGATGGAATTCTGGACAAATTGCTTAAAATGCTACAAAATGCTGCAGTTATGATACTGACTAGAATTTACCAGTAAATATGAAAACACAACCGTGGCCAAGAGAATGTAAAAGGTCAGTTTCTATAGCCATACAAAAAAGGCAATACCTGAGTGTTCAAATTATCAAACTATTAAAGGTGATGCTTAAAAGCCTGCAAACTAGAATCTAGTCATATATGGTCCAAAGACTGCCAGATGTACAAGTTGGTTTTAGAAGGGACAGAGACATCACTGGTCAAACTGTCAACACCCACAGGATAATGGAGAAAAACAAGGGAGTTCCAGAAAAACTGCTACTTTTGCAATATTGACTACACTAAAGCTTCTAACTGTCTGGACCAGTAAGGACCATAACAAACTGTGCAAATTCTAAGAGAAATAGTGATACTGGAACATGTTATTTGCTTCCGAGGAATTTGCATGCAGATCAAGAAAGCAACAGAACTGAATATGGGAAAACTGACAGGTTCAAGATTCGGAAAGGAGTACAACTCTGTATATTGTCACCATACTTATTCAATTTATATGCTGAATATATCAATTAAAGTGCTGGGTTATATAAGAGCCATGGTGCTGCAGCGGTTAGCGTTGTTGCCTCACAGCAAGAGGCTCTCCCATTCAATTATTGGCTGGAGTGCCTTCTGTGTGGAGTCTGCATGTCCTCCCAGCGAGCGACAGAACGTTAAAAAGACATGCAGGTAGGTGCGTGAATGCATGTGTGCCTTTTCTGAAGGTTGGGCGCTGGGCTGGCAACTCGACACCGTAAAAATCCACTGCCAATCATAAGCGGACCAGAGATCCGCTGTGGCGACCCCTAACTGGGAAAAGCTGAAAGACTTTTTAAAGTGCTGGGTTATATGAATCTGATGCTGGAATTACAATTATTAAGATTTATTTATTTTTATTTGTTTTATTTGTATATCTTTTCAGGGTAGAACCCTGATCTCCATGGACTATTTTCTGATTCAGCCCAGGGGTGGTGTCTGGTTGAGTGACATGCTCAGAGTCACACAGTTAGGAATGGAGGCTGAGAGAATCAGAATGAGGATGAATGGTAACAACCTCAGATAACCAGAAGATACTACTCTGATGTTTGAAACTGAGGAAGAGTTGAAGAACCTGCTGTTGAATGTGAAAGTAGATGATGCAATTACTAGCTTCTTGCTCAATGTCAGGGAAAAAATTAATAAAATGATAGCATCTAGCCTGAACAATTCTCTGCGTATAGATGGGGCAGAAGTGGAAGTAGTGACAGATTTCTACAAATGGTGACTGCAGCCATGAAGTTAAATGATACATGTTTTTCTGGAAGGAAACTGACAAATTTGGCAAGATTTAAAAGAACAAAGCACTACATTTTCAACAAATGTCTGTATAGTTAAAGCTATGGCTTTCTTGTAATAACATATGGCTGTAAGAGTTGGACTCTAAGTAAGGCTATGCACATGAAACTCAGTGCTTTTGATCTGCGGAATTGGAGAAAACTTCTAACAACTCTATGGCTTGTAAGAGATCAAATCAAATAATACTTAAAAAAATAAATCTAGACAATTTGTGGGAAGGCCTGGTAGTTAAACGAAAATTCAGCTATTTTAGTTATATAATGCAAAAACAAGGCTCGCTAAAGACGACACAGATAATGGAATAGACTGAAGCAAAAGAAGAAAATGGACAAAAGCTAAAGTGAATAGACAGCATTACTGAAGTAACGAATATAAATCTGTAAGAACTTTAAGATGCAGTTCTTGACAGACATGCCTTGAGTGCTAATGTCCTTGACAACATGAAAATCCAACTTTGACTAAATGATTCAACAAAAAACAAGAATAAACTTGTTTAGGAGCTTTTATTCATGTACCCTGACTGAAAAGGGGATTCTGCAACCCTGTTATACTATTCTGGCTATCAAATGGAAAGGACAACAATTTAATAAGAAAATAATTTCTCACTTGTTCCCTCACCCCATTATATTTTAGACCTTCCCAGGCTAATTCTGTTATTTGCTACCCTTCTTTTTTCTTCCTCTAACATATTTAAAAAAGGCATATCCCCCATAAAGGTCTGCTATCAATATCTTTTCCACCCCAAACCAGCCCAGTGACATAAAGCAATAGAAACATGACAATGACCCAGGTGAACTGACTGGATGTCTGCTGATGCTAGTAGGGAAGATGGGTTGCCTATCCTAAGGGGAAGGTACTATGATGGATGTCGCTCTGTCTGTCTCTCTCTCTCTCCCCATTGCTAGAGTTCTACCAAAGGCCAGAACTTAGAGCGATAATGCTGGCATGGATGGGTGGGAGAGCAGAGCCGTTATGTGCCACCCCAGTGGTTGAAAGGATAGGGCACAGGCTCTAGCTACTCCCTAATGCTGGCCTAGCGTGACAACACTTGTTAGCACATAGGAGAATGGTGTTATAGAAATGGAAAATTCTAGTCCTTTTCAGGATGACAATGCTGCTTCTAATACCTCGACCCTTGACTGTGATTATGAGAAAACTAATGAACCATGAAGCTAAGCTTCACTGTGGGGGAATGAACAGGACAACTGAGCAAACAAGAAAGGAGTCTTGATAGTCATGGGGTACAGGATTCTCTCCCATTGACCTTATTAGTTTGTTTTTCACCGTAGCTCCTTCAGTGATATGCCCATTTCTCCCTGGTGAACCATACTGATTTTCTCCTGAACATGGTCTTCACAACCCTCGTTAATCCTTTCTTTATAGTTCTCCCAAACGCTCTTTATTTTGTTCCATAACAACCCCAGTGCTACATTTCCTTTAGGGTCTTAACTTCCTTTATCTAGCAATTATTCTTTTTTTCCATGGTCATACCCCTCTAGTTTTGGATAACTGGTCATTCTAAAAGGGCCTGTTTCCTTTTCAAAAGGCAGTATGAGACACAATCAGTTATCTAGTAGAGACCTAACTTGTAGACCCCATAACCCAACCTTACTTTATAAAATGAGACTGAGAATTTTCTATTTCTGATTCCAGTTGTTATACTTGAGCTAAGCCCTTCTAAGCTAAATACCTCAGTTAAGCTATCTCTGCTCATCCTGAATGATGAAATATTCAAATCAGCTTCAATCAGTTTGATGTCTCCCCATGATCATTCTCCTGTTTGCTGCCCATTTTCTTAATCTTGCCTGTAACCAGCCATCATCCCTGGAATACGAGTGAGTGGTCTGTAGATGGTATTAATATACAAACTTTCTTCTTATGATGGGTGGGAGGGGCTAGCCATGCATGGAGTAGCAGTGATCTTGCATACATCCAAAGGAAACTGACTTTTAATCTATATGCTGTTTTTTTAAACTTGCTTCTGAATGGTATTTTTGCTATCTGAAGTTATTATTTATGAAAGGTCATGATATTAAGATTTCTCTGTAGAACAGCAGGAGTTGGTGCGTGCAAGACATGTGCAGGATGCCAGAATCAAACAGACTGCAAATTATTCCCCTCAATGAAATGCTAGATAATTTAATTAGTTTGCCCCAAGGGCATTAATGGAAACATCAACAATTGGAAATAAAGCTGCAGAACACCAGCAAGCACTAGAAAGTTGTATGGCAAAACAGCTTCCTTGGAATCAGCTGCACGTAAATAAACTGTGCAACCATGAAACCTAAATGCCTTGGTAAGCTTGCAAGCAGCATGAATATAGGGCCCACAAGTTAAGATAGAAGAGCTGGAAAGTTTATGAGGCAGACATATTTAAGGCTTGATAACTTACCAGCAAATGTGTCAATGGGGGATTTTGTTGCTTTCTTGGTTAAACTGATACCTGCTGCTCTGCAGCTTTCTCTCATAAGCTAAGTATTGAAGGTGCTCACAGGGTGTTGAGGCCTCCTGGAACTCTAGGAACTCCTCTATGGCATATCTTTTTCTGCTGTCTGAACAGTGATGATAAAGAATTACTCCTTCACAAGTAAATGAAGGTATACACTTTTTTACTAGGATATAATAACCCTGTTTGATTGCAGTTTAAGTGGCAAAATAAATCCCATTCTTTTTCCACCTCAGAGGTTATCTGCACTTTATACAAGTCAACATACTGCCTGGTCCTGGTGGAAATCAAAAAGATAAAAGTAAATATAGGACCAGCAGGGAGTAATTATATGGCTGGAAAAAAGATTACAGGCCTTGGGTAATTTTCTGCTGTTCACATTTGCAACAAGGCTTTGCATCCAAATAGTCCTATCTTGGTAGAGCATCTACAGAAGGAATCAGCATGGGGAGACCCCAAGACATTGAAAAGTGCCAACTAATCACATTTTGAAACTGACATCCATGTGGAGAATAGGTTCCTTGGCAACTTTGGATCAGAAGGATGATAGAAAAGTCAGTGCTCAGTCATCTTTACCAATATAGGCAGTCCAGAGAGAAACCAGGAAGGACTGTAGCAAAGGGGTATTGGCTCAAACAGGTAGCATTTTGTCGATAAACCTGCTGAGTCTCACAAGGTAAAACTGCAAAACAGCAACCTTTAAAAGGAAAGAACTGAGGAGCATCTGTGGAGGTTAAACTATCTGAAGGGGGCTTATGTCTGTTTCCAGTTACCCGTAAGTCACTAGGTTTATTGCCAGGTAGCAGTGGTGGTGCTGACACCTGGCTTGGAGGATCACGACTGACTGAACTACAGGAAAGGAGACTATTAGTCTTTGGGGGTGTATCTTGGAGGATACAGTTATTAAATCTGAAAATGTTAAGGCTGGTTCTTATTAATTGCATGGTTCTATGTATTTCTTCATATGCTGGAGAGCTAAATAGCTATTATGAAAGAAATTGTATTAATCATTGTTTAATTAAGATTAAAACTAACATAATATGATTGGAGAACTGTAACGTAGGAAGAATACATGCTCGGGTTTTGAACAATTTTAGGCAGGGTGCTGGATTTGGAGTTTAAACAAAAAAAAATCAAAAGCAGGACTGCTAATAGAGGTAATACATAATACAGACTGGCAAACTGTTGGAATCACACAAATAAAAGGAATTTAGAGGGATATGGGCTAAGTTTACAACTCAATAAGTGTTTGTGGGGACAGATTGCCTATATGAGCCTAACAGGGACCATAGTAGATTTTCTAAGGATTGCTTTGGTAAAGTAAATCAGGAGACCCTATAGCAATATTGATAGCAGGAGACTAATACTGTCTTAGAGTCAGCGTGAAATTTGGTAATTCCTTCATTTGAAAAACAAACCAGGTCAGAAAATGTTGTTAATGTTTGTGTATTGAAGGTACAGCTAGACATTTGGCACCTACAGCATCTGTTGGAGAATGCGGACATCTTTGCAATCCAGTCAAAACAGTCGGCTAGTAGATTATGTTTTAGTTTATATGAAGAAAAACAAAACACGTAGCACAGGATAAAGTAGTTGAGCGAGTACAAAGCAAAATATGAGCAAATTCTGGGCTTTATCAACAAGAATTGACATATTTTAACAGCCGATGAAGATATCAATCAAATTGTAGGTCTAAGTCCAAGATTCACTTATAAGAACTATAGATCTTTAGGAAGGAGACTTTGTTATTTGAATATGCCACAGCAACAACTGAACACTACTAATAGACAAGGAACATTGAGTTCTGGACACCGCAATATGTGTTCTTATATGGACAATAAAGATTTATTTATTCATCCCACCACTGGGAAACAGTATAATTTTACTTTTCATGTGAATTGTTCCACAAGTGATTTAATTTATTTGGCTAGCTGTATTGTGTGCTCAAATTTTTATGTTGGTAAGACCAACAGGACACAGACAGTAGGTCAAAGAACGGATTCACTTCAGAAGATCGAATTTCCGAAATCTCGAACTACAAATAACCGAAACCAAAAGCTCGAGTTTCAGAAACTCGAACTTCTGAAGGGAAACCATTAAAACAAAAAAGAAACACAAGCTTCGCTTTTGAGTTTTTGCACCCATGTGGGGATGTACTTACGCCCCTACTTAAATATACCAACTCCAAGATTGTGCTACAGTGGGAGATGGAAATCTCCGTCTTGCTGTATCGCGAGAAAAGCGGAGATTTCTTTACTTCCTGCCAACACCACGAAACAAAATACATTACGTACACACAAGGCATGCAACAATACTTGCCTCTGTGTGCACGTAATGTATTCAGGAAATAAAGTGTTTGAACACTACACATTGATTTATTAAAATCTCGATCATATGGTCTCGACCATATGCAAATCGAATTTTAATAATTATGTGAAGTGTTCCCATATATATATATATATATATATATATATATATATATATATATATATATATAGCTAGATATAGATATAGTCCATAAAATACCCAACAAGTTTCAGGGAGATGTCATCACTGAGACCATAAAATGTATCTGCTTGCAAAGCGATAATCCATTTCTGTTCCATCTTCTCTGTCCTATTAATATTATTTCCTATTCTGTGGCTCTTGCCCACAATCTGAAGTACAAAAAACTCAAAAGCACGTTATGTTCCTACTTGTAAAATGTGTTTAGCAGTAGCGATGAATACATCATGTTTATTAATCTTATAAATATGTTCTTTGGGGAACACTTCACATAATCGAATTATTAAAATCTCGATTTGCATATGGTCGAGACCATATGATCGAGATTTTAATAAATATTTAGTGTTCAGTATATCTTACTTTGAATAATATTACGTGCACACAGAGGCAAGTATTGTTGCATGCCTTGTGTGTATGTAATGTATTTTTTGTTTTGTGGTGTTGGCAGGAAGTAAAGAAATCTCCCGTTTTTTCGCTTTACAAAGCGCAGGCGGAGAATTCCCATCTCCCACTGTAGCGATCTTGGAGTTGGTATATTTAAGTAGGGGGGGGGGGGCACAGCCCCACCCAGGAAAGATGCAGGCCAAGCCAAAAGCCGGACTTGTGTTTCTTTGTTTTAATGGTTTCCCTTCAGAAGTTGGAAACTCGAGCTTTTGGTTTTGGTTATTTGTAGTTCGAGATTTCGGAAATTCGATCTTCTGAAGTGAATCCGTTTTTGTACATTATTTAGAAAAACTATAATATGAATGAGTATGCAGTACTGTATATCACTTTGTTCAAATAGATTAGGCCTGTTATCTTTCCTGTAGTCACGTGGTTGTACCAGGATTGTTGTTTTATGGCTTCGGCTTTGGATTTTTTATTTTTTTCATCAGACGTTAAATGGATGTGTGCTACATAAGCATACATTAAGATGTTTGCAGTAAGTAGGTAGGTTTTAAGACATCTTAATGAGTCTTAGCATTTTGGCACGTATTCCAATAAGTAGTTTATTAGTGACTAGAGTGTGATATTTTGCCATGACAATGCGATGATTTTTAATAGTTTTGTGCATGATACCTTAGTTTTGGTTGCTTTCAGAGGATAATTGAAATGTTGCAAAGGGTTCTACACATTTGCTAATTAATGTATTTGTAGTGGTTGTCATTCCTGATTGGAGTGAATGCTTCTGTCAACTGATGTCTGAAGAAGCATTGGTTGCAACGCTCATGATAATAAAGTGTTTCAATTTTAAGCTATATGGACATTTGAGAATCTAGGCTGTGTTTGCAGTTGAGCAGTTATCTCATTTGCTCATATTTTAGTGTATGTCCAACCAAATAATGGTTAGGGCTGTTACCTCCTCTCTGTTAGGAGCAACACTTGCAGACCATGCCTCTGTAGGAATAATCTATGAGGAAGGGAATTTGGTAATATCCCCATTTCCTAGATGATGGATACTCTTGTCTTATCTTATCCTGACCAGCTCTCCTACAAAAGATTGAGGAGGGAGCTAAGGATTTTATATCAGACAAACCACTAGAAAGTGTGGCAATTGCATTCTGGTGGGAATGTTTCAAAACAAAGCTGCAAACCTTATGCAAATGGGTTAAAGCTCAAATTTATAAGGAAATGGGAAAGACACAGAACAAGTTAGAGACACTCTTGAAGTCTTGTTTTAAAGATGTAAAAACTAGATTTAGGGGCCAAAAAACAAAAGCACAAAGTTTTTGATCCATTAGTAAGCAAGCATGCATGGTTAAATTTGTAAACAGTTACCTTTACATCATGGGCATTAGGAAATAAGACATATAAGTTGTCAGTTTAGAGGACAAAAGAGAGGAGGTACAAAATGCCCGTATTAGGACTGTACCTTCCTAAACATAAGCAGATTATTAAAGATAAAATGGAGGTAAATGCCATGTTTGAATACATTTTCTCAAAGTTTATAAACTGAGAAAAAGCTTAAAGATGGTGATTGGGTAGGAAAGGTTAAGCACTTTCTACAGTAATGTGGGCTATCATGGCAGTTCAGCAACAACAGGCCTAGGTAGCTCCCACTAAACAGCAAGAGGTAAGGTGGGCCATTATGCTCTCCACCAATAGGAATTCACCAGACCTGAATGGATTAAATGCAGAGATGTACAAAACTTTAATCTCACTGTCTTTTTTCACTCCCTTGAGCTTCTGTAGCTGCTTGCCTTCCTGGAATGGGAAATTTAAAGCTCTCTTGTGTCAGATTCATAACTTACATTAGCTGTGTACTCCTGGGAGTGCACCTTTCATATTCCCACCTGTACCTGAAGGTGCATCTATCATGCTCCCACCTGCTCCCTGTGTAACACTTTAATACACTTAAAGTTCTTTTGGCTGACACTGAACACTGCAGTTTACTTTCGTCCTCCCCATGACTGACGCTTTACTGCTGCTGTGTTAAATGACTGCATCATTTCTCTTCCTCTGCTTCTCTAAGCACTCTCTCTCCTGGGCTCTCATACATCACTCTTCTGCTTTTCTGTAGCTCTTTGTCTTCTTAGTCTGACCTACTTAAAGCTCTCCCCTACTGCTCCATTTGTACTAGCTGCCTTATCCTGGAAGGATATAACTTTTCTTATCTCATGCTTCTACCTGCTTCTTCTGCCAGGGTCTATATTACATAGTTGAAGCTTTAGGCAATCGAATACCTAAAGCTTGACACCAAAACAGCGAAAGCTGTAAACACAGAACAGCCACTTCTGCGAATTCTTTCGTAGGGAAAGAATTTGCTTGGCTGAAGAAAAAAAAAATTTCAAACCCTAAACGAGTGGGGGACTTCGCCCCCACCCCTCCATGTGGGGGGCTGTGTCCCCCACACACACCCTAACTAAATATATCGATTCCTAGATCACTCTGCAAGGGAGAAAAGGGCAGATTCCCGATAACAGCCAAGCAAATTCTTTCCCTATGAAAGAATTTTCAGAAGTGGCCATTCGATGTTTACAGCTTTTGCTGTAAACATCAAAGATTTTGTAGGTGTCGACCTTTAGGTATTCGATTACCTAAAGTTTTGATCACCTAATATAGACCCCCTCTGTCATACTTACAAGTACCACTGGTTCTCTTGGGTTAATACTTGTCCTTTATTTAATGCTTAAGGGATATGGTATTGTTCAGACTGGGCACAGATGCAATGCCTTTACATATAAGCTGTGCCACCTAGAAGGATTTCCTTACTACCGTGGATACTTGGTGGTCAAATTTCAGGTTACTATCAACCTGAGTACCCACATTACATACCACTGGAACTACACTTGGGGGGGGTTGCTGTCTATAATGTAATTAGCAGGGGAGTCAGCTTTCCCAAAGGGTATAATAATGCATATTTTTTTGCATTTAGCTTTACACCGTGGCTTTGGCACCAACCATTTGTCTGCATTACCCTGTGTGCAGTATATTAACATCACTAGGGAACTCAATGATTGCTCCCAATTTGTAATAGTTATGGAATTTGGTCAACCATAGGCTGTCCAAGTTTGCCTGTACTTCTGAGAAATAAATTCAGAGCAGTAAGGGGCACACCACTGGTGACTGGTCTTTTGTTAGAGATGAAGTCACCAACTTTTACAGTATGTCTCTTGTTGGTGAGCCAGTTTTACCCATCTGGTAATGTAGGTGTTAATTTCCAATTAGGAGAGTTTCTCTATAATAACTGAGTGGAGAATTGTGTTGAATGCCTTGGCTAAGTCAAAATAAGTGGCATGCACTGTCTTTCCTTCTCCAGGGCCTTGGTGACTTTCTTGAAGAAACCAACCATGTTTAACAGGCATGATCTACCTTTAATGAATCCAAACTGGGTTGGGTCCAGAGTTTGGAGATTACCTTATCCTTGTGTCCTTGTTAACAAGGTCCATAATGATTCTTCCCATGGCCTTGCAGATAAGGCTAATCAACCTTATGGGCCTATAATTCCTAGGGTCAGTTGATGGTCCCCCTTTGTGCAGAGTTATTACTGTTGCTATCCTCCATTTCACTGGAACATAGCCAGTTTGCAGGCTGTGGTTAAACAGAGATCCAAGGGGGTCTGCTAGGTCACATTTTAAATTGTTTAAAAGAGAACCTGAGATGTTGTCTGGCCCCATTGATGCTGTGTTTTTGGTCTTGGAGAGCACTGAGATGACTTGCTCTCTTGACATAATAGGCTGAGGAATAGAGGCAGGTATACTTTGGGGGATGACTGGAGGGCACAGGGGGGTGAAAATGTCTCCATATCTGTCAGCTTGCTGGTTGGCTATTATCTCTGGTTGAGTATGGTGGTTCCATCCACAACCACTTTGGTGCATAGCTGGGTATTCCCTTTTAGATTTCAGACATAGCTAAAGAACGCCTTATGGTTATCCTTATCTAGGGAGGCTATTTTGCTTTGTAAGTAGCTTTGAAGGGCTTGACAAGATCTCTAATTTGTTTGTTTAAGCTAGAGACGGATTTTTTCCTCGGCTAAGTCTTTTCCTTCTTATTCTTTGACATTAGCTTCTTTCTTTTGTTGTATAACCAGTTTATACTGGGAGTCCACAGCCAATTCTATACAACTGCTTAAATGGTTATACAGGGCATTGGTGTACACCTCTGTGTAGGAGTCATGTTATCTGCTTGTGAGGGACTTTGAAACTTTTTATACTATCACTTAGTAGGCGGTAATTTGCCTCTGAAAAATTCTTAAGTGTTTTTGAAGTTGATGGGATATCTGGTCTTATAACTACATTGAACAAGACTGATTTATTGTCCAATCTTAACAGGGAGGACATCACATGTGGGGGTGGGGGGTGGGGCTGAAATGCTCTCTCATGTTAGTGAGTAATATGTCTAGACATTTGAGCCTCTTCTTGGTGTGCTGATTCCAGAGAATTTGCATTAATAAAGTCCAAGAACCTCTGAGTCACCATGTTTGTGGTCGTTTATGTTTCCCAGTTGATGGTAGGATAAGTAAAGTCACCCATGAGTAAGGTGTTGGGCTGTACAGCAAGTGACTCCAGTAAGTCTTGGTATGAAGTATGCTTTTCCTGTTTCATGGTAGGGGACCTACAGCCAGTTATGATGTAGTGGGGGTCTTTGCTTATAGTTAATTGGACCTGGAGTAGTTCAAGAGTGTCATATTGTTTGACCAGTCTTGTGGTGTACTTATCCTTAATGAAGATGGATGCACATCCTCCTTTGGTTCTTCCATGCTCAGTTTGTGGTCTGAATAGGGTTTGGACCGGTGTCCGTTTTCATTGTCCGGTTTGTTACATTCATTCAAAAAACACGGACAAGTGTGAAGTCCGTTTTGTGCCCCATTGTGACTGCTGCCACAGTTTGTTTTTAGTTAGGTCTGAATGCATGGAAGGTATTGTAGAGAGGTGAAATGGTGTGGGACGCACAGATCCCAGTACAAAATGTACTGAATTGATTGATCAGGTTTTGTCTGTCAAGTGCCTGTTAATCCAATATATGCTGATTGCATGGTCCTCCTAATATGTGTGAACAAATGGAATGGAGTAGAAACTTAATTCTTCTCTTTTCCCTTACTAGAATGATATGGCTATAGGGATCTTTGTTTGCCTTGCTTTTACTGGAGACTGAAGAGGCTGCATTTGGTCAATATTGCTTTGAAGAATTGTGTATATGAAGTGCTTATATTGTAATGTGTGCCATCTATGATTATGAAGGTATTTATAGTTTGGAAGATCTGTTAGCATTATAATGATAAATATATACAACACTAAGTATGGATTAATGACTGGGTCTGTCAGACTCTAATACCAATGTAAGTATAAATAGCAATAATATAAAAAAAGAATGATGAAACATACTAGGATCATAGGAGGTTACTAGGCTATTGACCTGGGGGTCATTTCAAGCCTAGATATTTCATCCCAATGTAATGTCATAGAAATGTTAGTTAATACCAAAGATTGCATTTAGTAATGACTGCCCATGTCCAGGAAGGTTGTGGGCACTATTCCCTGTAAGAATTTAGGGTGCCTCATCCACTCGTCCAGGTTCCTTTTGAACAGTGTCATAGAGGCACTCTGTTTTACATGACTAGGTAGCCTATTCCATAGACAAGGCAGTTGCTGGAAGATAAATCTGTCCTTCCAACATGTCCTATTTAAGTCGTAGGCCATATTTAGGTCCCTTGAATGGGCAGAGCTAGTCCCATTTGATTGACAGATATGCAGCAAGTTCATTAGGTTTGGGTTTGAGATTGCTCTGTAAGCCAGGCATAAGTCTCCACTAAGAAGTTTACATGATACAGAGTAAAGTGACAGGGACTTTAGTCGGTCTGTGTATGGCATGTGCTGGAGTCCCTTGATCTTCTTTGTTAGAAACCTCTGAGGTCTCTCCAATTGCTGCAGGTGCTTTGTACGGTACATGCCAAATGGGGTGTTATACTTAATTATGTGCCAGATTAGTGCCGAGTATAGAGGGGTTATAACCTCCTTTACTCTTGAGGTGATGCCTTTACTAATCAAATGTGCTACATAGAAAGCCTTCCTTACTACAATAGACACATGGTGGTCGAAGTTAAGATCATGGTCAACTTGTAAACCCAAGTCCCTTACCACTTCATGAATACTTAGGATATTGCTGTTGATTTGTTAGTGTGAGGAGACATTGTTTGTGCTGAAGGGAATGATGATGCATTTCTTTGCATTCAGTTCGAGACCATGACTAAGACACCAGTTGCTGACCTGCATAAGACCCTCCTGGAGTATATTGATATAATTTGGGGATTCAATAATTGCACCTAGTTTGCAGTCATCTACAAACTTCATCAGCCACAACCCCTTAGCTTTCACCTGAACTTCTTAGAAGTATATACCAAACAGCAGGGGGCCCAACACTGACACCTGTGGCACCCTGCTGGTAACAGGTCTGCTGGTTGATGTGGAGTCACCCACTTTGGTAGCGTCTGTCTGGTTTGTGAGCCAGTTAGCAACCCATCTTATAACAAAGGGGTTTGCATTCACTTTGCTATGTCTATCAGTAATGCCTGAGTGTGGGATTGTGTTGAAAGCCTTTGCCAAGTCAAGGTATGCTGTGTGCACAGATTTGCCTTCATCAATGGCCCTGGTCACATTTTTGAAAAAAAATCCACAAGACTTAACAGGCAGGATCTTCCCTTAATGAAGCTGAATTGGGTAGGATCAAGGGTTTGGATGTTGCCTATGTCTTTATTTATGAGGTCCATAAAGATGCATTCATTGGCTTTACAGATGAGGCTGGTCAGGTTTATGGGTCTGTAATTCCCTGGGTCTGTTGCTAGGCCACCTTTGTGGAGGGCAATAACTGTTGCTGGAACAAAGCCTGTGGCTAGGCTATGATTGTAAAGAGTACTTCATGGTGATGCTAATTCATGTTTTAGCATATTTAGAAGACAGCATGGGGTGCTGTCTGGTCCCACAGAGGCTGTGTTTTTTTGCATTGGACAAGATGACTTGTTCTTCAAATATGTAGGGTGTGGGGGGTTAGGGCAAGGTTTGTGATAGATTTGGAGGGGATAGGGTGGTGAAGTTTTCACCAAACCAATCTGCTAACAGGTTTGCTATCTCTGTGGGGTCAGTGTGTGTGTGATACCATTGGTCATTAGTTCTGCACATGTCCTACCTTTTAGACTATGTATGTACCTGTGAAATACCTTATGGTTATCCTTGGCTGTGCTAGCTAAGTTTTTCTCAAATAGGCCATTAGAGGATTTGACAAGTTGTCTTATTTAATGGCTGAGAGGCTGAGCAGGATGCTTTTCCATTTTTGGGGTCTTGCCTTTGTTTTCCTGTACATCAACTTTTTGTGTTTATTGTAAAGTTTGTTGATGCTGGATGTCCACCATGGCGGCTTGTTTTTACTTGGGACTCTGGCTTTGATTCGATCTTGTACAGCTGAGTCTATACACTTATGCAAGTGATTGTACAGGGCTTTAGTGTAAGCTTCAGTGTAGTTACCAATTCCAGGAGGGTATAGTTTGCCTTGGTGAAGTTTTCTGGTCTGATTTTGCCTTTTGTGAGTTTTGGCGTTAGTGTCAGCTCGAAGGTGACTGATTTGTGAGCTCTGGATTAGTCCACTGACATTTGCCTTTATACTACCATCTTTTCTATTTAAATATTTACTTGACTTCCAAATAATATATATTTCATCAATATAAAAGAAAAGAAAAAGGACAGGATAACCTGGAGAAGAAAACAAATACGCAAGAGTATCAGATGTCGATGCTTTACAGTATATAATTACATGTATAGCTTTTACGAACTTTTGCATTAGTATTGTGACTCATATCACAGCTAACATTTGCATACAGGCATACAATTCATATATGCACTAACATTTCACGGTTAGAACACATACAAAGCAACCTTCTTCATATCGGTCACGTATAACAGACTTCACCTTATGAACAATTAGTGTCATGTAACCATAACCTAGTATGACCTTACTTTAGCTTACACTACAGTAACCTGGGCCGATAGCATTCAGTGTGAAATGGCTATTACCTTGATAAAATAATACATCTTATAAGGTCAGTACAGTGTCTAAGTTAAGTGGATGTTCTGGATTCCAAATCGTTGTTATCCATTTCCTGAGCAATGCAAACAAGTCCTGGGTACAGGAGCTTGAGATAAAGGAATATCATTGGTACTAGTAGCCAGTACTATCACATTAGAACTCAGTATCATAGCTGGATGCCAAACCATGTAATAGTATTTACTAATTCCTTTCTATAAAGGTCTATGTAGGAAGTTGTGTGAAAAAAGATGGTCGTGTATACCCACAACAGGCCATGGGCCCCCTCTGAAATGTCTTTGGAGTTTTAGGAAAAAATAGTGTACTTTTTTAGTGATATGAAATCAGAGATGGAACTGGTAGTGGGAAACATTTCTCACAAAAACAGAGTTTGTGGACTAAGCCAAAGCCCATAGCAACTAGTTCCTATCACAACCTGAGAGAAAAAGTCCTCTGCAAAGTACAGTATGCAAGCCCAAAATGATTAGTGAAGTGACAATAAAGTATGTCTAAAACACCAGCATGTAACAGACTAGAGGATCTTTTTAGTCAATATTAATATATATGTTAACTGGGTAAGCCCTCACACATGTCCATTATCAGGGGCAACTTGGATGCACTCTCTGATTAAGGAACTTTCTCAGAGTCGCACATTACTTAAATGGAGGAAGAAGTAATCAAATTCTGTAATTGTTGGTTATAGGGAGCAGCTCTTTAACAAGTCGTCCTTATCCTCTACATTAACTGTCAGGCATTATACCTGACTAGGGGGTAATAATTGTTTTAAATACCATTAAAACATACCAATACCCATGCAACCTTAAGATTAAAAAGTTACATGTATTTCTGTACAAAACCTCATCATGAGTGCCAAGTGAGTAATAAGCCATGATGGCAGTAAAATAAATTGCTTCCTCATTTCTGACAATTCTTTCCATTGCTACAGGTGTAACTGTACTCCTATTTATTCACCTACACCTGAAAACTATTCTACGTCATTGAAATATAAACCACCAAAGCAGGATGACACCACAGTTTTTTACACACCCATATAGTCTGAGCCAGAATTCTGTCCCACATTGGTCTTCCACTATGGCTGGGACCAAGAGAAGCCACAAGAAGTGGTCAGCCAGCCAGCCCTCACTAACTGATGTTTCCCTTCCAAACTACCCATTCATAAGACTACACAAATGAAATATCATCCACCTCACAAAGTAGGCACAGTCAAGGATAAACAAAATGGATTCTTAAATGTGCAGATGTAGTGTACAATCTTACATTGGGAGAATTGCACTGCTCCCTGGATTTTGCTTCTTGCAGTGCTACGTATACAAAGCACATGCTTTAGAGGTACCCAGATGAATTTTGACATCCACCTAGACTACAAATTCACCTGGGTAGCACTTGACCATATCACAGTACTCTGCAGTAAAGTATAATTTCAGGGCAGTCACATGACTTCCAGTGAGACAGTTGGTCCTGAATGTACTGTTTAGAATTATCAGATTCAGTCTTCTTGAAGTCAGGTGTCTCACACATCCCCAAGTAATTCTAACAGTCCAATAAATAAGTAATAAGTAGTAATCAGGGGCGGCCCGTGCTATCGGGCTGCCGGACTGCAGCCCCCTCAACCAGAAAAATAAAAAGAAAGAAAAAAGAAAAAAAATATTTTTAAAATTCGCGGACTCCGCGCATGCGCAGTAGGCCAGACTACTGCGAGTCTACTGCGCATGCTCGCGGCAGTCCGGCAAGCCAGGTAGGGGAACATAGGAGATGTCTGTGCACTTTTAAAGTGCACAGACTCGCTGGGAGAACGCGTCGGGACCGGACTGCAACAGCAGCAGTCAGCGTCGGGACTGTGGAGTAGGGTTGGGATCGCGGGAATCTCGCTGGACTATGGAGTATTGTGCGGGCATTTGGATTAACGTTATGGGGAATGGGCAGCAAGGACAGGTAAGTGTGTTATTTATGTTATTCTAGAATGGTAGGGAAGTGTGTGAATGAATGTCCTGGTGTGTTTATTGTTTAGGTTAGTAGGGAAGTGTGTGAATGAATGTCCTGGTGTGTTTATTGCTTAGGTTAGTAGGGAAGTGTGTGAATGAATGTCCTGGTGTGTTTATTGTTTAGGTTAGTAGGGAAGTGTGTGAATGAATGTCCTGGTGTGTTTATTGTTTAGGTTAGTAGGGAAGTGTGTGAATGAATGTCCTGGTGTGTTTATTGCTTAGGTTAGTAGGGAAGTGTGTGAATGAATGTCCTGGTGTGTTTATTGTTTAGGTTAGTAGGGAAGTGTGTGAATTAATGTCCTGGTGTGTTTATTTGTTTAGGTTAGTAGGGAAGTGTGTGAATGAATGTCCTGGTGTGTTTATTGTTTAGGGAAGTGTGTGTGTGTGTGTGTGTGTGTGTGTGTGTGTGTGTGTGTGTGTGTGTGTGTGTGTATGCATGCATGCACACGTGATAATTTATATACATGTATGTATGGATGCATGTATAACATATGCAAAACTGAAATTCTGAATATAATTGCATGGATTATTACATATATCCCTACATGGTACCTAATAAGACTGAAGAAATAGAGAGCTATATAAAATGACATTTCACCTTAAGCATATTCTGTGTACCTTTCTTAGACAACACTTGTGACTGTTAAATGCAATGAAATGAATAGGTAATGATTATATGTCTTTTTATTTCTTATGGAGAATGCAGTTCAACAGCTTTTTCCCCAACAGCTTGAGAACAACAGTTTCTAGAAAAAGCAATTCACTGTCTGCAGCTGTAAAACAAAAACATGTTGTCATGACAGCCAGGGTTTGTGTGCCATAGAGTAATCATCAAGATAAACATCATGGAGGTACTGATTAGGCACATGACCAAGGGATAAGTGTGACTATCAGATGACTACTTTGTTGTGTAATAATTAGATTGACAAATCATTTGGTTGCACCTAAGAAAAGCTTAAGAATGTACCTTGCCAAGGTACTTTGTGTACAGGAAACAGTACACAGGGGCATATCAGCACCTAATACTTTCTGAATGTAAATAAACAACAATTAGGGTACTGCAGTAATATGCTGAAGAGGGGGTTGGTTGCAGAAGCTCAAGAAAAATTTACATATCATAAGAGGTTATTAAACACGTGGTATTGTTTGCTTAGGGATGGGGAAGCCGCACATAAATGGTTTTCAAGGTATACTAGACACCTTTCAAGCAAATTAACATTAAGGCTTACTCATTTTGAAGGAAAGATAAGAACATTCCAACAAAGCTACATAGATATAGTGTATACTAATATGTCAGAAATAAACATATGGGTGCATATTAATGTATTTAGGACACATTAATATATGGCAGGTGAGAGACACTGGCACTTGAACTTTTACATTTAAGTGTTAAATTTCAAATAAAGAAGGCATACATCTATAAGGACTTCTATATTTATTGAGGCAAGCAGAATTCACACAAAAGTATAGCTAGTGTTACTGTAGCATTACCAAATTACAGAGAGGTTGTCCACTTAATGGAAGCTTCACATTTCAGGAACCATTACTTGAATGGATTTTTTTTTTTTACTGTAAAGCTTAAAACTCAAATATTTGCATTGGCTCAAGTTATGTGATAAAGCTGCTGTTGCAAGCAGCACAGCAGATGTACGTTAGTTGGATATTATGGAGAACAGACAGGTAAGTGTATGGTGCGTTTTACGTTTACAATGTATGTGAATGTCTGGTACTTGTTTGAATTAATGGGGTGTGTGTGTGTGCGTGTGTGTGTGTCTAAATGCCCCAGGTGCTCATGGTGGTGTGGTAGGGAATACCTCAGGCTTGAACCCTGTACCCTGTATGCAGGTGTTAAAGACTTGAGTTCCCTAACCACCACCATTTGTAAAAAAATTGCAGATTTTTGCCTCATGTTTGATCTGATCTGTTCCTCATAATATCTGTGGTTTGTAAATGTTGCAATGCTTGATATTTGATGGTGTAGTAGTAGCATTGTTGCCTCACAGCTGCAGGTTCTCAGGTTTGATTCTTGGCTGGGGTTCCTTCTTTGTGGGGTCTGTTATCTTCAACCTGTGTTTGTGTGGGTTTGCTTTTATTTGATGGTGCACTGGTAGCATTGTCGCCTCACAGCTGCAGGTTCTCGGGTTTGATTCTTGGCTGGGGTACCTTCTTTGTGGGGTCTGTATCTTCTCCCTGTGTTTGTGTGGGTTTGCTTTTGTGTCCTCCCATGTTACAAAGACATGTCTGCATTATTTCTTCCTGGGCCTCTGCTGAAAATTGTTTTTTTGTTCCAAGTCAGACTGTCCTGATTAACAAATGTTAAATAAAATTGACAGGCATTTGAATTTCAGACCTCAGGTTTCTGAATGTTTAATTCCTTGCATATTTGATGGTGCAGTGGTAGTATTGTTGCCTCACAGCTATGGGTTTTCTGGTTTGATTCTAGGTTGGGGTGCCTTCTGTGTGGAGTCTGCATCTCCTCCCTGTGTTTGTGTGGATTTGCTCTGGTGCCCTGTCATTTTACAAAGACGTGTCTGCAGTATTAATCCCTGGGTCTCTGCTGAAAATTGTTTTTGTTCTGTCAGCAGTAAAATTGACCGGCATTTGAATTTCAAACTTCATGTTCTTCAGAATACATAGTAGCACAACCTTTTTTCTAGCAATTTTCTATGTTTATAAGATGAATATTTTAAATTTGTCCCTATTTTTGGGACTGTATTCCCCCATTATTGGCTTCGTCCAGGTTTTTGTGCTAAGGTTGACAGCTATGGCAAGAACTGAATTCACTGAATATGTTTGAGGGCTGTATTCCCTCATTACTGGGTTTGTCCAGGTGTTTTGTACTAAGAGGTTGACAGCTATGGTGAGGACCGAATTCACTAAATGATAGCCATTTAAGTTTCAGTCTTCCTCTCTTTTACAAAGCAGCTGATGTGGCGTAGTGGTATATTACTCTGACTGTTTTTTGCTCAGGGACTTTGGCAGTAAAATGTATGGTGGCAACACAACATTTTATTCTAGCAACTTTCCAAGATTATACAAGCAATGTTTAATGTGTCCCTGGTTTTTGGGCTTTTGAACCCCCCAATACATTTTGGCCTTTTCCAGTTTTCTTGAGCTGCGAAGTTGAGATGCAGTTGAGTATTGAGTAGATTTTACAAGGAGCTGAGAGCTGCAGGGGAATAGAAGTTTAGTGCTTTGCCTAGTTAGTACTATAGCACAACAGGTTGTGTACTTGCTTTTGATGCAGAAGGCTGTGGGTTCTACTCCCACAAGGGGTGGATGCTGCCATACTGAGAATGTTCTCCTTGGTGAAGATACTAACTATGAGTCTGTTATCAGTTTGCCATCCATTTCCTCTTGCAATATTATTACTAGCTTATCATTTTTTAATGTAATATAGGCAATTTATTCCTGAGGGGCAACAGACACTATTTTTCGATGAAACCATGAAATATAAAGGTGATTGCTAGCAGCAACCGCTTCATTAGTTACAGATTTCTTTAATGTGGAATTATTTAGATGACTTACTTCAGAGATTGTGCATATTTACTGATAATGGACTATAGAATTGTGCATATTTACTGATAAAGGTGGACTGTAGAATTGTGCATATTTACTGATAATGGTGGACTGTAGAATTGCGCATATTTACTAATAATGGTGGACTGTAGAATTGCGCATATTTACTAATAATGGTGGACTGTAGAATTGTGCATATTTACTAATAATGGTGGACTGTAGAATTGTGTATATTTACTAATAATGGTGGACTGTGGAAGTCTGAGTAGACATTTTTTATGATAAATGTTCTCAACTGGGCAGTTTTGCCATTATGGGTGCATATGGTTTGTTTCATTGCTTACTGGAAAAATGTTCAAAACCCTCTAACAAGTGTACTGTATTGTACAAGGAATATAATTTTAGTACAATGAGGAAGGTGTATCAAAGAGCACATGTATGTTTCATATGCAAGGGGCCTATGATTTGAAAACAGCCCAAAATTAATCTTTATCTGCCACTGGCAAAATGTATTTTTCTTTGAATGTGGGTTTCAATGCTGTTTCAATGAATGAGAAGTTTTAATGCTAAGTTTTCATTGCTTTGTTTAACAGATGACTTAGTGTTTGTGCTGTAAAATACAAAATAAAACTTTCAAATGAAGTCCAGCTCATCATAGAAGTAAAGCAGTATGCACATTAGTGTTTATGGTAAATGGAGTGAAATAGCCAAGTAATGGTTCATTGGAATGGCTGCAGAGGCTCCATTCAACCATTATTTTGTCAGGGGGGAAGGGCAGCAAACTTAGACAGGCCCAGCTGAACTATACCTCCCAACTGTCCAGATTTTCAAACAATGAATAGATTTTTGCTTCTTATTTTTGGTTTTTTCTTCATAAAATTTGTAGTTTTCTGGCAAATCATTTAGGAATTAAGTCACTAAATAATAAGTTTCAGACTTCATAACCTTCAGAAAAATGCATGTTAAAGTAAGAGCTGTTCTATCAACTGTCTCAATTTATACAAGAGCAATTTTAGTACTGTTTATGTGTGCCCCAATATATTTGGCCTTGTTCAGATTTACTGCATTAACAGGTTGAGAGGTACATGCAAATAAATTGCTTTATAGAATTAGGCATAGCCAACCTCTCAACTGTCCCCAATTTTTGGCTCAAAATGTTACTCTTCCCCCTAATAATCCCTCCGCAAAATAGCAATTTTGGAAGAAAACATGGAGGGTTTACAATTAAGAAATAACTGTAATAATCAAAGTTATAGATTACTTGAAATGCATGTAGATTCTTTTATTTTGTCAGCTGCTCAAGGTAGCAGTACTAATATTAAAGTGTCCCTTCTTTGACAGGTAGCAGCTGTATTGTGTGTCTATTTTATATTTTTGCATCACCTTTTTGGTCCATTTTTCATAAAATTGTGTTTTTTGGCAAATTAGTGACAAATCACTAAAGACTGAAGTTAGAAAATGACAGACATTTGAGTTTCAAATTTTATACCCTTCAGAAAATTCATACTAATGCAAGACCTATTCTATTATCTTTTTAAGTTTATTAGAGCAATATTTAAAAATTGTCCTTATTTTTGGGCCTTTGTCCCACTTCTGTGTATGGCTTTGTCCAGATTTCTTGCTCATAGGTTCATAGGTTCATAGGTTCATACTAGGCTATCTGCCCGAGGGCATTTACAAGCCTAGCCCATCGTTTTGTGGCTTAGGCCACCCCTTTAGTATGGGGAACTATACCCATTATTTTTCTGTGCCTCTGTCGAGCAGTGACACTGAGGTAATCCCTGGGGTATATCTGCGATCTCCCATCCATTGGTCAAGATTTCTCTTGAACAAGGCCAGCGAGGTGCTCTGCCTCACATGTACCGGGATTTTGTTCCACAGCATAGGAGTCTTTGGGTGATGAATCTATCCCTCCAGCACGTCCTATTAATAGCCGTGTCAAGGTTTAAGTCTCCCCTTGTGGCTCTGATGGATCTAGATTTTTGAGGTGAAGCATATTCATCAAATCTGGGTTTGACATGGCCTTGTATGTTAGGCAAAGGTCACCTCTGAGCAAGCGATGGCGACTGAATAGAGCTGGAGTTCTTTCAGTCGGGCAGCATAGGACAGATTTTTGAGACCCTTTATCCTTTTGGTGAGGAACTTTTGTGGCCTCTCCAGCTGCTGCAAGTGTCGGGTCAGATACATTCGAATGGGGCATTGTACTCAATCATTGGTCTGATGAGTGATGAGTAAAGGGAGACTATGACCTCCCTTGATCTAGATGAGAATCCCTTCATGATAAGGTGGGCAATGTAGAAGGTCTTCCTAACTACTTTAGCTACATGGGTGTCGAATGACAGACTACTATCAACCTGGGTCCCCAGGTCCCTGATAACTTCTTCTGTGCTCAGTGGATTGCCACCTATTTGGTAGCTAGGGGTAACCTTGTTTTCCCGAAGGGTATGACTATGCATTTTTGGCATTTAACTTTAGGCCGTGGCTCTGGCACCAGTTATCCGTTTCTGTGAGACCCTTCTGAAGGATATCTGTGTCAGATGTGTTTTCTACTATGGCCCAGTTTGCAGTCATCTGCAAACTTTGTCAGCCATAACCCTCCTGTGTTTGCTTGTACTTGGAAAAGTAGATGCCAAACAAGAGTGGGCCAGGACTGAGCCCTGTGGGACACCACTTGTGACAGGCTTTGAGTCTGACATGGCGCCAGCAGCTCTGACCCTGTGGGTTCTGTCCCTCAGCCAGTTTGCAACCCATCTTGTGATGTATGGGTTGACATTTAAGCTGATGAGTTTTTCAATGATACCGAATGGGGTATTGTATCGAAGGCCTTAGCCAGATCGAGGTAGGCTGTATGGACTGCCTTTCCCTCATCAATGGCTTTGGTGACTGTTTCGAAAAAGTCAACCAAGTTTAAAAGGCATGATCTGCCTTTGACAAAGCCAAACTGGGTTGGATCCAAAGTCTGCAAATTCCCTATGTCTTTATTTATGAGGTCCATTATGATCCTCTCCATGGCTTTGCAGATAAGGCTTGTCAAGCTAATGGGCCGGTAATTTCCAGGCTCGGTGGAGGCACCGCCTTTGTGAAGTGGTACCACAGTTGCAGTGCGCCACTCCCTGGGTGCGTATCCAGAGGTAAGACTTTGATTAAACAGCTGTCCTAGCTGTGGGTTTAATTCCTCATTGAGTTCATGGAGCACACAGCCGGGGACACCATCAGGTCCCATGGATGCTGTGTTTTTGCTTTGGAGAGAGCAGTTCTCACTTGGGCGCTGGAGATGTTTGGGGGCTGCAATCGTTTGGTATAGATATCTCTCCTTTTGGGGGAGGGGAGAAGTTTGCACTGAACCTGTCAGCCAGTATGTTGGCAATGTCTGTAGGATCAGTAATCTTCACATCATTTTGAACTAGCTCTGAGCATATCTGGGAGTTTCCTCCCAGGTTTCTAACATAGCTAAAGAAGGCCTTATGATTGTCTTTTGAGTCTTTAGCTATTTTCTCTCGAAATTTGCTTTGGATGATTTTATGAGAGCTCTTAGTTTTTACTTATAGTGATCAAGGGTGTCTTACCTTTTAAGGATTTTGCTCTATCTTGTAGTAGCTTCCTCCTTTTGTTGTAGAGTTTGTTTATGGCTGGGGTCCACCAGACTGGATGCTTGCCTTTGGTACAAAGAGTCTTTGTTTTGCTTGGGATTGCCTTATCCATGCAGTCCTGCAGGTGCTGGTAGAAGGCATTTGTAAGTGATTCAGCGGCTTGAGTACTGTTTTCCGGCTCGGGGCCTTAAAGGAGACCACACTAGTCTTTAGAAGTGTGAAGTCGGCTTTTGAGAAGTTCTTTACTGTGGTCTTTTTATTTCAGGTGGGGTGGGATGAGGACCTCCAGCGAGATTAGTTGTGGTCTGATCTCACCAGTGAGGGTACACCTCGTGTTGAACATTGTGCTCCCATGTTCGTGATGATGAGATCAAGTATGTTATCTCCTCTTGTGGGGATGGTGACTAGTTGTTCCATGGCATTTGAGTTTATGAATTCCAGGAACTTTTGGGCTAGGGTGTTTGGGCTTGAGTAGTGTTCCCAGTCTATATTAGGGTAATTGAAGTCACCTAGTATGATGGTGTTTGGTGATACATTTATCCCCTCTAGTGTTTTCAGGAAGGCCATGTGAGGTTCCTGAGTTTGTGAGGTGGCCTGTAACATGCTACAATTTGCAGAGCAGTCTTGCCTATGGTTAATTGCACCTGGATGGTCTCCGATGCATCGTGCGTTGCCACCAGTCTTGAGGTGTGGGTGTCCTTGATGAATATGGATACCCCCTCCTTTCTTGGTATTGTCCAGATTTTGGGGCGGGCATGATATGAGGTAAAACCTGATAGCGCCGGGGTGCTCTCAGGAGCCTTGAACCAGGTTTCTGTCACAGCACAGACATCGATGTTCTCCATACTGAGAAGGGCCTCGAGTGCGTGCATTTTGAGATTTAGACTTCTGGCATTGAGCAGCATTACCCTTAGTTTTTCCTTTTTGTGTTCTAGGGTGGTAGGTTTAGAATTTGAGCCTTGCCTAAAAAGGCACTATGGGGTGGCAAGAGCCTTTGCCAATATCCGGAATCCCAGGGTGACAGGTGCAAGCCGTCCCTTGAAGCAGCGTGGCTTGTCCAGCATGTCATCCCAGGCAGACAGACACTGGATCCCCTTTGAATGACACCAGTGTTTAAGCCAATTGTTAAAGCTGATCATCTTATCTCTGTATTGTGGCATCATTCTTGGTGAAGGTAGGATACTGCTCAAGGTCAGGGTCATACCTGTCTGGGCTACATAATCAGAGAGCTCCTCAATGTCTCTTTTCATGTAGTCCAAGGAGGTACGTCTCAGGTCGTTTACACCAGCGTGGACAATGACTGAATCATATTTGTACCTGCTGTTGAGAGACCTGAGTGCTTGCGTTATGTGGCGGATTCTAGCGCCCGACAGGCAGCTTACTGTGACCTTCTCCTTACTCAGTCTGGTGAGCGGGACGTCAGTGTGTCTGACTATGGAGTCACCAATGACTAGTGTGTCTGGCATTGTGTTTGGCCTTAAGGGCTGTGACTGTTTGACACTCTGACTGTGAGGTCTATGTGTTGCAGGTGTTGTGTTCTGAGGTGGGGTTGAGAGGTATGACAAATGTGTCAGGGCCATCACAGTCAGACAGAGACATTTCAAATTGTGACATGCTTGTTGCACCCCACTCCCCCATGTAGTGACTCTGGATGTGTCCAAGCAAGGCAAGGAGTAGTTGTGTCTACCTTGGATGGGGAGGACACACTGCATAAGTACTACAGTGGCTTTTCATCTGTCCTTGATTTTGCAGAATGGTCTGGTTTCTGTCATATTTTTGTACTGTTGATTTATCGTATTACTCAGATTTATGCTTATTACTCAAAGTGCCTGTTGCTCTGTGTTTAGTAGCAATGCTTTAATGACCATAAGGTAAGCTTGTCTGAGATCGTAAGATGCAAGTAAGCTTTAATAAGCATACTGTTAAAGAATTGCCAACATTGAAAGCCTTTCTGTTGTTGCCATGCAGAGAATACTTGACTAGATAATGTATAAGCCTTGGGTATTAAAGGACAGGATTCCATTATTTTAAAAAGCTCATTACACTTGTTGGAGACTTCCAGTCATCTCTACAGACTTTACCCGTAAACTAAACAGAATGCCAATCATGTGTGGTCCATAACCTGTACAGTAATCCTTTAAGCAATGTATCTTGAGCTTGTTTCTTGTTTGCTTTTCATTTTTTATGGCATTCCAGTAATGTATTTAAAAAGTAATTTATTTTTTCATGCCTCACAACCTTTTGTTTCCATCTAGATATTAAGTAAGCTGTCATGCAGCCAATGCATTGAAATATTTTTATTCTTCTACACTTATTTTTGTCTTGATTGGACTTTAATAATGATGGTTTGCCACCCAGGGCAGCATATTTAATTAAAGTTAGTTTTTTGTGGTTTTGTGCATAGCTCCTTTCCTTTCTGGCTGACCACACCCCTTCCCCTTGACCCCACCCATTCAGCTGTCTCCTGCAGCCCCCCTGTGATTTGAAGTCACCAGCCGCCACTGGTAGTAATTGTGGGTGGAGAGTGAAAGGTCATAATAAACATTGGAGTTTTACTAACATTAATTTCAGAGTTCCTATAGCAATTCCAAAAGCCATAATTTTGTAATTGTACCTCAGAAATATAAGCCTATAAAACTGAATATGTGGTACACCCAGCTACTGTCAAGATGAATGCAAACATATATGTATACAAAGGCTAAAATTGTAGAACCTTAAAGGGAGAGTGTCAAGATTCCCTGCAGCCCTCATTGTTTTGATTAAGCTGGTAGGTCAGGTGATCCTATTGTTTACATTTAGGCAGCTTTTAGTCTGAGGGCTCAGGTTTCAGTACCTTGGGGGAAGGGTAATTTAACACTTCAGGAAATGCTAACAGTTTCCTCTGTGTGCTCTTTTATTTACAGCCCCATGCTGATAGTAAAACCATATCACTACACTTTGAAATGTAGGGAAGAAGTGTTTATATAAGCTACTGTTTTTTTTTTCCATCTTTCACTTTGGAGGCACAAATGTGATTTTTTTTTTTTGAATATTTTCTGCAGCACAGTTGTTTGGGTGTACATCTAATGGAAAAAGATGTAATGGATTTTACTGCTTGTTGATGTGCTTTTACATAATGTCCCCTTCAGTTTATTGCTGTGTGGGTCCTACTGCTGTTTGTTATATGAGAAAAGGGCACCACAATGATGTCCTTAGATGAGCAGTACAGCATGCAGTACAGGATGCATTACTGTTGGTGGAGGAGGATGAATCAGAATGTGACAGAAAAAAAGGTGCACTGTTACATTGTAACCACTGCTACTATTACACTGTAACCACTCAACAGCTAAGTCAGCTTTCAATAGTAGGCATGTGACAGGCTATTGTTCTACATTGTGAAAGAATTAACCCTGGTCCTTATGCATAAACAGTGCTTCAGGGAGGTCATCTGTAAAACCGTTCAGCATGGGTACCACCAAGATCCTCGTGGTGGCCAGCAGAGTAATCCAAGCTTCAGAGAGCTGAAAAAGCGACTTTACCTGATATAAGTATTTTTTTGTGGCTTTCCACTTCTATTTATCTTGCTACTGTATTTTCGCCTGTTTGCTGATACATTGCTACTGTTTTATTCTGCATTTATTCTGATATTGCACTTGTTTCTCAGTTTGTTACTTTAAATATCTGTAACTGTTGCAAATTGTTTGTGTAGGCTGTGATAGCCGATTTATAGCATTTATAAGTGTTTACTGTATCTGTTCTGCTTGTCTCTTGAAAAAAAAAAAAAACCAAAAAAATATCTCTTGTTTTCCCGCCTTGCTAAGCTAGATTAGTCCAGTTTCAGAGCTTGCTGATCCCTGGACTTTGTTTGCAGTTCCTGTTACTGATTCTTTACCTAATTTGGAAAGGAGGAAGTTCCTTTGCTATCCAGTGGGAGTGGGAAGCATTGAGCTGCCTGTTGGTCCAGTTTTGTGAGGTTTCAGCCAGCAACTTGTAGTTTATTGGTCATTTTGGGCCAGTTCCTAGCTTCTTTCAGCCCCCTGATATAAAAAATGCTAAACGCACGTTTTTTGGCTTGTACCTACTCAGCACAAGATCCTCGTGGTGGCCAGCAGAGTAATCCAAGCTTCAGAGAGCTGAAAAAGCGACTTTACCTGATATAAGTATTTTTTGTGGCTTTCCACTTCTATTTATCTTGCTACTGTATTTTCGCCTGTTTGCTGATACATTGCTACTGTTTTATTCTGCATTTATTCTGATATTGCACTTGTTTCTCAGTTTGTTACTTTAAATATCTGTAACTGTTGCAAATTGTTTGTGTAGGCTGTGATAGGCGATTTATAGCATTTATAAGTGTTTACTGTATCTGTTCTGCTTGTCTCTTGAAAAAAAAAAAAAAAAAATCTCTTATTTTCCGCCTTGCTAAGCTAGATTAGTCCAGTTTCAGAGCTTGCTGATCCCTGGACTTTGTTTGCAGTTCCTGTTACTGATTCTTTACCTAATTTGGAAAGGAGGAAGTTCCTTTGCTATCCAGTGGGAGTGGGAAGCATTGAGCTGCCTGTTGGTCCAGTTTTGTGAGGTTTCAGCCAGCAACTTGTAGTTTATTGGTCGGTTTGGGCCAGTTCCTAGCTTCTTTCAGCCCCTGATATAAAAAACGCGCGGTTTTTGGCTTGTACCTACTCAGCACAAGATCCTCGTGGTGGCCAGCAGAGTAATCCAAGCTTCAGAGAGCTGGAAAAGCGTCTTTACCTGATATAAGTATTTTTTTGTGGCTTTCCACTTCTATTTATCTTGCTACTGTATTTTCGCCTGTTTGCTGATACATTGCTACTGTTTTATTTTGCATTTATTCTGATATTGCACTTGTTTCTCAGTTTGTTACTTTAAATATCTGTAACTGTTGCAAATTGTTTGTGTAGGCTGTGATAGGCGATTTATAGCATTTATAAGTGTTTACTGTATCTGTTCTGCTTCTCTCTTGAAAAAAAAAAAAAAAAATATCTCTTGTTTTCCCGCCTTGCTAAGCTAGATTAGTCCAGTTTCAGAGCTTGCTGATCCCTGGACTTTGTTTGCAGTTCCTGTTACTGATTCTTTACCTAATTTGGAAAGGAGGAAGTTCCTTTGCTATCCAGTGGGAGTGGGAAGCATTGAGCTGCCTGTTGGTCCAGTTTTGTGAGGTTTCTGCCAGCAACTTGTAGTTTATTGGTCGTTTTGGGCCAGTTCCTAGCTTCTTTCAGCCCCTGATATAAAAAACGCTAAACGGGGGTTTTTTGGCTTGTAGCTACTCAGCACAAGATCCTCGTGGTGGCCAGCAGAGTAATCCAAGCTTCAGAGAGCTGAAAAGCGACTTTACCTGATATAAGTATTTTTTTGTGGCTTTCCACTTCTATTTATCTTGCTACTGTATTTTCGCCTGTTTGCTGATACATTGCTACTGTTTTATTCTGCATTTATTCTGATATTGCACTTGTTTCTCAGTTTGTTACTTTAAATATCTGTAACTGTTGCAAATTGTTTGTGTAGGCTGTGATAGCCGATTTATAGCATTTATAAGTGTTTACTGTATCTGTTCTGCTTGTCTCTTGAAAAAAAAAAAAAAAAAAAAAAATATCTCTTGTTTTCCCGCCTTGCTAAGCTAGATTAGTCCAGTTTCAGAGCTTGCTGATCCCTGGACTTTGTTTGCAGTTCCTGTTACTGATTCTTTACCTAATTTGGAAAGGAGGAAGTTCCTTTGCTATCCAGTGGGAGAGGGAAGCATTGAGCTGCCTGTTGGTCCAGTTTTGTGAGGTTTCAGCCAGCAACTTGTAGTTTATTGGTCGTTTTGGGCCAGTTCCTAGCTTCTTTCAGCCCCCTGATATAACAGATTTAAACTATTAGGGCTACCTAAATTACACTCTTCAAATTTTCCCTTAAAACTACCTTCCTCGAACTATACTACTGATCTAATCAGTATCCTATAACTAAAAGATCATCTCTACTTGACTCCAAGTAGACTATTCTCTATCTGTTAAACCTAGCACTTGATCCTACAGTACTTATTACCTTGATACGGCACTCTTGTCATCGATAGTACCCCAAAAGGCAAACCCCATTTCTGTCACCCACGTCCCCGAATCTTTTCAAAGTTTTGTCTATTCCTTCTAGCATGTCGACGGATCAGTTGCTAGTGTCCTCTCCTGCTCAGCTGGTGAACCTGAATTTTGAGGCAATGTTACAATTGCCTCATGTACCTGAACAACCCTCTCCTCCTCCCACAAAACACAAATACATGCGAGAGATGCAACTATACGGCCAAACTGGAGGCTGAGCTCTCTCAACATAGGACTGGCAAGACCAGTCAGGAGGAGAAGGTTACCACACACACTATAGACCCAGTCTCACATAGTACCATCACAACCTCAAATCATACACATAAACACACAAAGACATACTCGGAGGCTCTGAACAAAAATCTACCAAAACAGCAGAGGCCACCTAAGCAGACACCCAAACAACCACCACCTCAGAACACAGCACCTGCAACACATAGACCTCACAGTCAGAGTGTCAAACAGTCACAGCCCTTAAGGCCAAACACAATGCCAGACACACTAGTCATTGGTGACTCCATAGTCAGACACACTGGCGCCCGCTCACCAGACTGAGTAAGGAGAAGGTCACAGTAAGCTGCCTGTCGGGCGCTAGAATCCGCCACATAACGCAAGCACTCAGGTCTCTCAACAGCAGGTACAAATATGACTCAGTCATTGTCCATGCTGGTGTGAGCGACCTGAGACGCACCTCCTTGGACTACATGAAAAGAGACATTGAGGAGCTCTCTGATTATGTAGCCCAGGCAGGTATGACCCTGACCTTGAGCAGTATCCTACCTTCACCAAGAATGATGCCACAATACAGAGATAAGATGATCAGCTTTAACAATTGGCTTAACCACTGGTGTCATTCAAAGGGGATCCAGTGTCTGTCTGCCTGGGATGACATGCTGGACAAGCCACGCTGCTTCAAGGGGCGGCTTGCACCTGTCACCCTGGGATTCGGATATTGGCAAAGGCTCTTGCCACCCCCATAGTGCCTTTTTAGGCAAGGCTCAAATTCTAAACCTACCACCCTAGAACACAAAAAGGAAAAAACTAAGGGTAATGCTGCTCAATGCCAGAAGTCTAAATCTCAAAATGCACGCACTGAGGCCCTTCTCAATATGGAGAACATCGATGTCTGTGCTGTGACAGAAACCTGGTTCAAGGCTCCTGAGAGCACCCCAGCACTATCAGGTTTTACCTCATATCATGCGTTCCGCCCCAAAATCCGGACAATACAAAGAAAGGAGGGTATCCATATTCATCAAGGACACCCACACCTCAAGACTGGTGGAAACGCACGATGCATCGGAGACCATCCAGGTGCAATTAACCATAGGCAAGACTGCTCTGCAAATTGTAGCATGTTACAGGCCACCCTCACAAACTCAGGAACCTCACATGGCCTTCCTGAAAACACTAGAGGGGATAAATGTATCACCAAACACCATCATACTAGGTGACTTCAATTACCCTAATATAGACTGGGAACACTACTCAAGCCCAAACACCCTAGCCCAAAAGTTCCTGGAATTCATAAACTCAAATGCCATGGAACAACTAGTCACCATCCCCACAAGAGGAGATAACATACTTGATCTCATCATCACGAACATGGGAGCACAATGTTCAACACCGGAAGTATACCCCTCACTGGTGAGATCAGATCACAAACTAATCTCGCTGGAGGTCCTCATCCCACCCCACCTGAAATAAAAAGACCACAGTAAAAACTTCTCAAAGCCGACTTCACACTTCTAAAGACTAGTGTGGTCTCCTTTAAGGCCCCGAGCCAGAAAACAGTACTCAAGCCGCTGAATCACTCACAAATGCCTTCTACCAGCACCTGCAGGACTGCATGGATAAGGCAATCCCAAGCAAAACAAAGACTCTCTGTACCAAAGGCAAGCGTCCACTCTGGTGGACCCCAGCCATAAACAAACTCTACAACAAAGGAGAAAGCTACTACAAGATAGAGCAAAATCCTTAAAGGTAAGACACCCTTGATCACTATAAGTAAAAACTAAGAGCTCTCATAAAATCATCCAAAGCAAATTTTGAGAGAAAAATAGCTAAAGACTCAAAAGACAATCATAAGGCATTCTTTAGCTATGTTAGAAACCTGGGAGGAAACTCCCAGATATGCTCAGAACTAGTCAAAATGATGTGAAGATTACTGATCCTACAGACATTGCCAACATACTGGCTGACAGGTTCAGTGCAAACTTCTCCCCTCCCCAAAGGAGAGATATCTATACCAAACGATTGCAGCCCCCAAACATTTCCAACGCCCAAGTTAAAACTGCTCTCTCCAAAGCAAAAACACAGCATCCATGGGACCCGGCGGTGTCCCGGCTGTGTGCTCCACGAACTCAATGAGGAATTAAACCCACAACTAGGACAGCTATTTAATCAAAGTCTTACCTCTGGATATGTACCCAGGAGTGGCGCACTGCAACTGTGGTCCCACTTCACAAAGGCGGTGCTTCCACCGACCCTGGAAATTACCGCCTATTAGCTTGACAAGCCTTATCTGCAAAGCCATGGAGAGGATCATAATGGACCTCATAAATAAAGACATAGGGAATTTGCAGACCTTGGATCCAACCCAGTTTGGCTTTGTCAAAGGCAGATCATGCCTTTTAAACTTGGTTAACTTTTTGAAACTGTCACCAAAGCCATTGATGAGGAAAGGCAGTCCATACAGCCTACCTGGATCTGGCGAAGGCCTTCGATACAATACCTCACTCGGGTATCATTGAAAAACTCAGCAGCTTAAATGTTAACCCATACATCACAAGATGGGTTGCAAACTGGCTGAGTGACAGAACCCACAGGGTCAGAGTTGCTGGCGCCATGTCAGACTCAAAGCCTGTCACAAGTGGGGTCCCACAGGGCTCAGTCCTGGGCCCACTCTTGTTTGGCATCTACTTTTCGAAGTACAAGCAAACACAGGAGGGTTATGGCTGACAAAGTTTGCAGATGACTGCAAACTGGGAGCCATAGTAGAAAACACATCTGACACAGATATCCTTCAGAAGGGTCTCACAGAAACGGATAACTGGTGCCAGAGCCATGGCCTAAAGTTAAATGCCAAAAATGCATAGTCATACCCTTCGGGAAAAACAAGGTTACCCTAGCTACCAAATAGGTGGCAATCCACTGAGCACAGAAGAAGTTATCAGGGACTTGGGGACCCAGGTTGATTGTAGTCTGTCATTCGACACCCATGTAGCTAAAGTAGTTAGGAAGACCTTCTACATTGCCCACCTTATCATGAAGGGATTCTCATCTAGATCAAGGAGGTCATGGTCTCCTTTACTCATCACTCATCAGACCAATGATTGAGTACAATGCCCAATTGAATGTATCTGACCCGACACTTGCAGCAGCTGGAGAGACCACAAAGTTCCTCACCAAAAGGATAAAGGGTCTCAAAAATCTGTCCTATGCTGCCCGACTGAAAGAACTCCAGCTCTATTCAGTAAACACGCTTGCTCAGAGGTGACCTTTGCCTAACATACAAGGCCATGTCAAACCCAGATTTGATGAATATGCTTCACCTCAAAAATCTAGATCCACCAGAGCCACAAGGCGGGAGACTTAAACCTCGACACGGCTATTAATAGGACGTGCTGGAGGGATAGATTCATCACCCAAAGACTCCCTATGCTGTGGAACAAAATCCCGGTATATGTGAGGCAGAGCACCTCGCTGGCCTTGTTCAAGAGAAATCTTGACCAATGGATGGGAGATCGCAAATATACCCCAGGGATTACCTCAGTGTCACTGCTCGACAGAGGCACAGCAAAATAATGGGTATAGTTCCCCATACTTAAGGGGTGGCGTAAGCCACAAAACGATGGGCTAGGCTTGTAAATGCCCTCGGGCAGATAGCCTAGTATGAACCTATGAACCTATGAACCTATGAAGTACTGTAAACTCTGAATTCTCCTAAAGCTGTTTTAATAGGCACAGTATTTTTTCTTTTCTGCTTTTTATGCAACTTACCGCATTGCATTACAAATCATATGCAACCTAAAAGCACACTGTGCCATCACTACAGATTTTCAGAAAGTGGATGAAATGCATTGCTCCTGTCTAACAAACACCATACCCAATGGAATCAGGGTTTGCAATAGAATTATAAAGGGATGTTTTAGAATCCTGACTCGCGTCATTAAAAAATAACATACCAAACACAAAGGGCACCTGCAAGCTGTTGAAAAGTGATATAAGAAAATAAATGTGAAATAACCTGACAAATAAAAAGAAAGAAAGAACAGTAACGCACCTCACCAGTCCTGATGCACCCCATGTAGGGACTGTTCTACCCACACTCCTACTACTTGAATAAGCCCACTCTGAACTCGCACAACTTCAGAGTTTATGGCAAGTACTCATATGCTTGTCCCAAAAAACTATGTAGCCTTGGAAGAGGAAGCTTAAAATAGTGAGGGGCAAGGGTAGTCGTTTACCTGTATGTTAATGTTCTTTAGTATTAGTTATTTGTACTAGTCAAGTGTTAACTCCTTGACATACTTTGTCTTTATGAATAACTCCCATTACTCAAATTATTCTGTAAAGGTTGTCTTAGGTGTTGTGGGTGACTGCACCCCACAAATCCCTCTGACTAATGTGAATATCCTCCAGGGTTGCACCATTTGTGGGGAAGGGAACCACGTTATGAGAGCCCACTATGCTGCCCATGCCCTTTGTTGCTAAAAGTAACCACTGCTGTCATTGTTTCTCTTTCAAGGTTGTGTTACTTTTCAGGTACTGATTGCCATGCATGAATGTGAGATTTTTTTCAAAGATGCAAAGGAACTCCTCGTGTAGGACAGTGTGGATAAAATGAGAACATTCTTTGGTCAGATGACTGCAAGAGATAGTTGGCGTAGGCTACGTGGACTTTAGTCAAGTAGCTAACAGTACCATATAAGCTTATTGGGAGCTGAGAATGTCTCAAATGATGATGTCCTAATAAGCTGGCAGCCCTATCAGGCCTAAAAAGAATAACTTCAATCCAAAGAGAATGAAAATGGGGGTTAGCACTGGATTTACAACTGGTTTATTATGGGAGTTCAGCTTCAAAGGTTCATAGGTATATAATAGGCTAACAACCACCAAGGCCTTAATAAGCCTAGTCATGCAACCCAATCCAATTGTGTCCTTGTGTATCATGGACATTTATTAGGAGAGGTATGTTAGCTGGGAATTTTTTTAGGTTATGTGGAGGATATGCTGGTATGGGCATTACTGACTGTCACTGTATATCAGAGATATTGGGCCATAGCATATTTACTATCAACTTGCAGTGATATATAATCAAGTACTGGTCCATTCCTATGTTAGTATCAATGACTGTATAGAGAGATTCTCCTGTATTTCTTTAGATGATCCTATGATCTTCTAATGGAATGAAGCATAAACAGAGCAGGCATGAAGCAAACTGGTGGAACATGGAAATCTGTATATATGGAAATCATGGTCACAGTCAAAGAAAACTGGTACAACAGACCCAGTGCAGAAAGTATACAGTGCTGCTGGTATTGATGGGGCAGATACAATGACACTGGAAAATAATTAATAATGTATTACTCAAACTAAAGTTAAGCTGGAACTAACGTATTTCAACTAAACAATAAAGCTATAAGGTTTCCTATGCAGTGAAAGTATAACTAGAATACAGCTGCCATGTAGTGAAACTGTAAGTACAGTAAAACAATACAAAACAATATACTTTGATGATAGATAATAAAGTGGCCATGCACATCTGCTCAATTCCAAAGCTGCCACTATGGTCCAGTTCATGCACAGCCAGCATGTTTAAAACCAACCTCTCATACTTGCTACCCAATTTCAGTCCAATATCTCTTTCATAGGTGACACTGCTTCTGCATGTAGTATTTCATTGATTAGGCTACACACACATCACTGTTTAGGAGTGATAGCATTTGTGTTATTCCTGGTGACAGTACCCTGCACAATAAAACTGCATGCATTTTTCTTTATGGTACTACTCTAGTCATACCAGTGCAACAATGTAACTATTATATCATGTAGCCCCACCTATTTTCTCAAGACTATAGAGGTTATACTCCTGGGGTCTGTGGATGCATGCTTTTATGCTGATTGTGCACTTCTAGTAAGGCAGAACAATCCACTGTATATTCATAAAATAATGAGAGGGAAGAAATAGAGAGTACCCTGAGTGGCTTGAATAAATGTCTGTACAAAACAATAACTTCTTAGTTTCTTTTGGTACTGCCTGCTCTGTGTACCCTACCATTTTACCAGCCTTTATCACATAATGGGCACCCACTTCAGTGGTGGACTCACAAACAGGGAAAACATGGTATACACTTGTAGTTGTCAAAAATATTTTTTAGTCATTCACATTGATTCATGTGGTCTTAGCTTCTATGACAGAGCCCCAGAGTCTGTAAATACTGTGGCTTTATATGTGTTACTTCAAAATGCCCTGTTTGAGTGATGTTGCCAGCTTCTCTATTATTTATTAAAATTAATTTACTGGGAAAGTCCAGCTGTGCCAAAATGTAGTGAATACCAACCTTTCTGTGGGAGGCAACTTCAGAGATGCCATAGCTGCATAAGGAACCATGGGCTTTACTATAGTGGGTAATTCTGGTACCGTTTGTTTTGTGGATATACAGGAGGTCCATCAGAGTGGGGTCTGACAATGCCTTGTATGCCAGGCATAGATCTCCCCTCAAAAGCCTGTAGGAAATGGAATACAGGGATAGGGCCTTGAGGCAGTCTGCATAGGACATATTACTTATGCCCTGTATTCTTTTAGTGAGGAACCTCTGTGGACATTCCAGTTGTTGGATATGCCTGGTTGGGTACATACCAAAGGGGGCATTGTACTCAATGATAGGTCTGATGAATGCCGAATACAGTGGAACAATGACTTCCTTGGGCGTAGATGCCATACCTTTGTTTGTAAGTTGCACAACATAGAATGATTTCCTCACCACTGTAGACACATGATGGTCATATGCTTGATTACTATCTATGTGTGTCCCTAAGTCCTTGACTACTGGGTCAACTCTAAGGGTTGTGTTGTCAATATGATAGTTACCAGGGATGGATGACTTCCCAAAGGATACTATTATGCATATGATCTTCATTCATTCATTACTGATGGGGTATTGGTTCTATCCTCGGAACCGAGTTAGCCGTTATACCAAGCTCACGCCAGCCAAAAAACTCTCAAGCTAAACTTACTCATAGTGCCCCTCTCTCTATCACCTCAGATCGAGTTTGCCCATAATACAGGAGGAGAAAAAGCAGAGGCTTTATCTGAGCAAATCCCTATTATAAGGTAGGACCAAATCTGAACTGCCAGGAGTCTTTCGGAGGGGGATGGTGGGTGGGAAGTAATGAATGAATGAAGAACAACAACACAGATGGAACATTATGGTAAGAACATAACTGCTTTATCTGATGTTGTTAATCTTCTTTCATTCCTTACTGATGGGACAGATTCCCTAGCTACTTCATTTTGTGGGAGGCCCTATGGAAGAATATTTCTGAGCACCATTAAACCAAAGGAAGCTCTCCCCCTTGAGACCAAATCCAATTTGTAATGAGTGATAAAGGTATGAGTTGTGGCCCATGTTGCTGCTGCACATATGTCATCCATGGAAGCTCTTGCATGAAAGGAAGGCAACGGATGTTGGGACTGATCTGGTTGAATGCGCTTTGACCTCAGATGGTAGAAGAGGTTTGTTTTGTTGATAGATAAAGCAAATGCAGTTTCTCGACCATTTAGATAAAGTGACTTTGGAAACAAACTTTCCCATTTTTGGGCTGTGAATGATACGAATAATTGGTCAGACTTCCGTTGTGATTTAGTCTTGTCCAAGTAAAATCTCAACTGTCTATGCACACCCAGCAAATGAAGTGAATATTCCCCTTTGTTAGCAAAGTTTGGAAAGAAAACTGGCAGATCAATTGTTTACATGACAGTCAAATTGGAAACAACTTTGGGTAAAAAGGTAGGGTTAGCCTGGAGTGATACTCTGTCCTTATGGAAAGCCATGCAAGGGCGTTTTATGCATAGGGCTTGTAGTTCAGGTATTAAGTCTTGCTGAGGTAATAGCTACCAAGAATAAAGCTTTCCAGGATAAAATTTTATATCAGTAGAGGCAGCAGGTTCAAAAGAAGTCAAGAATTGTAGAACTAGTGTCAAGTTCCAAGGCTTGATTGGTTCTTTGAAAAGGTGGTCTAATGTGTGTGACAGCTTTCAGAAAGATTTTTACAGAGATGGTGAGAGATTAAGAATGAGTCCTGAAAGACATTGTGGTGTAGAAATAGCTGCAGGTGTACTTGTGTCATTGAAGCTGCAGCCCCTGAATGGAGAAGGTTTGAGAAATAGTTCAGTACTGAAGTAAGAGGAGCTGAAAAAGGATCTATTCCTTCTCTTGAGAACAGATTATGAATCTTCTGCACTTGTTCAGATAAATTTTCCTGGTGGATTGTTTATGGGAAGAAAGAAGAATGTGATGTACAGGGGAAGAAAGGTTATTTTGCCTGGCAATTACTGGAAGTGGAGGAACCAAGCTGTCAGCTTCAGGCTCGATATGTTTGGATGTATCAACCCTTGAGGGTGCGACAGCAATTCCAGAGTTGGATCCAGAATCTATGGTTGATGTACTAGATGAGGCCAGAGAAAGGGAAGCCAAACTTGTCGGGGCCAATAGGATGCAATGAGGATTACTTTGCTTCTCAGCCGAAGAGCCTTCTTTATAAATTGTGGGGTCAGAAGAAGGGAAGGGAAGGTATAAAGAAGTCTCATGGGGAAATTTGGTTCCCCAAAATTTTTTGAAAGGGAATTGGGCAAAAATTTCTATTTGGGGTTTTGGAAAGGAAAGCCAAATTAGGTTTAAACCAAAGGCTTTGGTTCCCCCGCAATAAGACTTTGGCTTTGGGGGATTGGAAAAACCCCTATAAAGGGGAGGGGAATTTTTAAACTGCCCCCAGTTTGGCCGAATTCATTGGTCCCGGTGCCCGTATTTTAACTGTCCCCAAAAGCCCCCACCCTCAAACCAAGGGAGGCTTGGTTCCCCCTTGGCCCTTTTTGAAAAGAAAAGGACCAAGGGTTTTTCGGCTTATACCCAATTTTATCCCTTTTTTACTAAAGGGCAGGTTGGGAAATCCTTCAATCCCAAAGCACGCCCCCCCTTTTTAGGAACGAATGCATTTTGGGCCTTCCCCAAAATGAAAGGCCAAACCCTTTCCGGAAAATCCCCCCAAAAATATCAGGGGGCGTGTGGTCAAAAGGCCCTTTTGGGGAAAAGGGGAAAAAGGGAAATAAAGGTTTTGCTCTGGCTTCAAAAACCCAAATTTAAGGTCTTTAGAAGTTAAAAAATCTTTAAAAAAAGGGCATTGGAACAAAATCCCAACCCAACCCTCAAAAACTTCCCCCTTTTTTCAGTTTTGGGGTGTATTTTGGGCCCCAAAATGTGTTAAAAATTTTAAAACAAGGGAAAACTTTAAGCCCCCAAAAAAAAACTTTTAAAAATTGTGATCTAAAAAACCCTTTGAAAAAGAGGGGTTTAAAATTTCTTTGGGGCTGAAAGGAAAATCCAAAAAAACTGCAAATCAAAACCCCAAAATTTGTAAAAGGGAAACTTTAAAAAAAATTAAAATAATTTTTGAAAAAAGCATTAACATCCAAAAGGGAAAAAAAACCAAAATAAAAAAATCAACACCTTGTCCAAAAAAAAAAAGTTTTGGAAAGGGCCGATTTGGGGCCCCCAAAAAGTGGTTTATAAATTAGTTAATTTTTAAAAAGAAAGGGGCCCCTTTATGGCCCAAAACCCAAATTTAAACTAATTAAAAAAGGATAAAGATTAAAATTATCCCCCCTGAAAGGAATTTAAAGGGCCTCCCTTTAAATTGGGGGGAAAAAAAATTAGGTTTTTTCCAAAAGGAGACTTACATTTTCTGGGTTTTACCTACAAGCCCAAAACATATGAAAGTTTTGGAAACCCCCTGGGGAGGAAAAATTCTAAAAATGGCTTCCTGGAAAACCCAGCCCGAAAACATATAAAAAATAAGCCCCAAATGGGGAAAACCCAAAACCCAAAGTTAAAAATAGGCAGAAAAATGGGAAAAGTGGCCAAAAAAAAAAAAAGAAAAAATTATAATTTAAAAACCAGTGAAAGGCCGAAAGGGAAAAAAGCATAAAAAATAGGTTTTCAAAGAAAATTTTAAAGAATTGGGAAAGGGAACCCCAAAATCCCAAAAAGGGGTTAAAGGGGAAGGTTTAAAAAAGAGTTTTTAAAATTTTAAAAATTACCCAAACATGTAATTCATCTGGTTTCAAAGGTCCAATTTCCTGTGGGGGAAAGACAAAAATTTTTTTTTTGTAAAACCCAAATTAACATAAACCTTTAATTTTTTTGACTTTTAAAAGGGCCCCCAAAAACTGTATTAAAAAAAGAATTTAAAATTGGGCAAGACCTGTCCTAATTTTGGAAAATTAAGGGGCTTTAAAGGGGTGAAAAACACGGAAAGGGGAGAAAGATCTGAAAAAATTTAATTTTCCTCAACCTGGGGATTTTATCCCTTTTTTTCCCAAAATTCAAAAGGTAATGTAAAAACTGGAAAATAGTTTTGGTAAAAAAAAAAAACAAAAGTAGCTTGGGCCCAAAAAAAATCCCAACCTGGGGGAACGGGGCCCTGGAAAAAACAGGAGAACCCAAAATATAAAATTAAAACCCGGTTTGGGGAAAAAAGGGTACCCCCCCTTGGGAAGGGAAAGATCCCAAAAAAATTCCCCAAAGAAGGGGCCCAATGGGGTCCTTAAAAAAAAGAAAAGTTTTTTCCAATTCCAAAATTTAGAACAAAAATTTCCAAAAAAATTAAAAGAAAAAGAGGAAGGAAAAAAATTAAGGGAAAAAGCAGGGGCTTCAAAAAAATTTTTGGTTATTAAAACAAAATTTTTAAAAAAAATATTAATTTTAAAAACTTTAAATTTTTTTGGAAAAAATTAGGAATGGGGTTCCAAAAACCAAAAAACTGTATTAAAAAAAAACCCAAAAAAAAATTTTTGGGAAATTTTTAAAAAAAAAACCAAGTTCCCAATAAGAAGAAAAGGGGCCCAAAGGGGAAATGAAAAGGCAACCCAAAGGAAAATTTCCTAAAAAATTTAATTCACCCAAAAATTGGGAAAAAAATTGGGGAAAAAAGAAATTTTTTAAAAATTAAAGGTTTAACTTATAGTCCCGTAATAAGGAAATTTAAAGGAAAAAGGGCAAAACAAAAACAAAGATAGTGGGTCCCCCAAAACCCCCGGGAAAAAAGTTTAAAACCTGGGTAGGACATGGGAAAAGGGGGAAAAAATTTTAGGGGTAAATTTTCAAAAAAAGGAAAATTCCTACAAAAAAAAGGGCCCAAAAAATTTTTGGGAAAAAGGGAAAAGGAAACCCGGTTTTGGGAAAATTTTCAATCCCCAAAAAAAAGAAGGCCAAAAAAGGAAAAGAGAAAAGGGGGATTGAAGGGAATAAGAAAAGAAATTAGGGTTTGGACATTAAAAAAGGTTTAGTTTAGAAAACAAATAAACAAAATAAATTGGGGAAAAATTAAGGAAAAAAAATAACAGGAAAAATTGGGCAGGCTTAAATAAAAATTTTTCCCTTAAAAACAGATTTTTGAAAAACAGAAAAGGGCAAAAAACTTTGGAAAACTGTTTGGAAAAAGGAAACCCCTTGAAAAGGAAAATTGAAAATAAAAAAAAACCAAAAACCCAAAATTTCTAAAAATAAAAAAGAAATAAAAGGCCCCTTTTGGGAAAAGAAAAGAAAATTTTATTTTTGGTGGAAAAAATTTATCAAAGGAGAAACCAAAGGGTTAAAAAAAAATAAGAAGGCAAAACCCCAAAGAAGAAATTAAAAGCCCAAAAAGGATCCATTATATGGAAAATTTTTACCTTTTAAAAAATGAAAATTTTACCCCAAAAAAAGGGAATGGGGAAAAGGGGAAAAATTGGAAAGGGGAAAAAAAATAAAGTTAATTAAGGAAATGCCTGTTAAGGGAAGGGTTTAAAGAGGGGAAAATCAACAAAATACAAAAGCAGATGGATTAAAACCCCAAGCAAGGAAAACCCGGGTTAAGACATTGAAAAAAAATAAAAAAGGACAGGGGAAAAAAAGAAAATTTTAAAGGGTTTAAATTTTTAAAGGAAAAGCAAAATTTAACCCAAAAAAAGAGACCCAAAAATTTTTAAAAAAAATTGGGAAAAGGGAAAAGGAATTGGGAAAATTTTTCCCAAAAAAAAAAATTTTAGAAGACAAAGAGGGGAAAAGAAAAAGGCTTAAAAAAATAGAAGTAAAAAATAAAAAATTTGGAAAGGTTAAAAGGAAGAATTAAAGAGAAGGGTTCAAAATTAAAAAAATTTTAAATAAAAACCCCAGGAAAATGAAGGTACCAAATTTTGGAAAAAAACCCGTTGGAAAAAAGAATTTGGTAGGGCTTTTTATCAAGAAAGCACCACAGGAAAACAGGAAAAAAAATTCACTTAAGGTAACCGCAAGGAAAAAATCCAAAACTTTTTTGGAAAAATTACCCGGCAGGCTGAAGTTTTTTTGGCCCTTTTAAAAAATTCCCCCTTTTGGCAGAGAAAAAAAAAGGGAAAAAAAGAAAGAAGGGCCCAAAAAAAAATTTTTTATTTAAATTTCTATTAGAATGTAAAAGGGAAAAAAAATCAAGGGATGGTGCCCCCAAAAAATTTGGGAAAAAAATTAAGGTAAAAGAAGGGTTAAAATTTAAATAAACATGGGTTAAAAAAATTGGGGGCCAAAGAAAAGTGGGAGAATTTTAATTAAAAAAAAAAGGAAGAAATTTTTAATAAAAACAAAGGGGAATTCCAAATAATTCTGTCCCTTGGAAACCTGTTTATTAACCCCAAAGGTTTTTTAAAAAGGTTATATTACTTTGGGTCCCAAAAAAACAAAGTTTAAATTCTACCCAAGAAAAAGGGGATAGGAAGGAAAGGAAGAAAGAAACCAGGGTTTTAAAAATTTTTAAGAAAGAATGTCATTTTTTTAAAAGGCAAAAAAAGAAAAAGGGGAAAATCAACCAAAAAATATTTTGGGGAAAAAATGTGATTAAAAAACTTTAGAAAGAAGGGGGTTATAAAACTTAAATTTAAAAACAAAACCCAAAAATTTTCAAAGGGGGAAAAAACTTAGAAGGAAAACAAAGATAAATTAAAAAGGGAAAAAACAAATTAAACAAATTTAATTATGACCCAAAAATTTTCTAAAGGGTTTGGGAAAAAGGGAAAAGGGAAAAAGTCCCCCAAAAGGGAATTAGATCATTTTGGGAAAAAAGACAGAAAAAATCCAAAAAAAACCAAAAAACCCAAAATCTTTAAAATAGGGGGGAAGAAGGGGAAAAAAAAAGAAGTTTTAAAGGGACAAATATAAATTTTGGAAAAAGTAACCCCCCAGGGTTGAAACCAAAAGGGTTAAGGGAAAAGCCAAAAATGGGAAAAACCCCCCCAGAAACCAAAAACCAACTTTTGGGAAAAAGTAAAGTTTTTGCACAAAGGATTTAAAAATTTAGGAAAACATTTAATAAAACCCCCCTTAAAGGGGCCCCACTGGCAACAAAGGAAAAAAACCTTCTTAAAAAGTGAATGAAGGTACCCTTAAAAAAAAGGGCCAAAAACCCCTTTTTTTCTACATAAAAACTACAAAAACGGCTGAAGTTTTTAGTCATTTAGAAAAAAAATTCAAAAATTGGGGGCAGGTAAACCCAAAGGGAATTTAAAAAAAAGGGAATGGGAACAAAGAATTAATTTTGTTTTTAAATAAAGGTCTGGTTGAGAACTGTTTAAAAAGGGAAAACTAAGTCGGTGGCTTGACAGTAAGAGCTTGCAGCTCTGAAACTCTCTTCACCAAAGTTACTGCCACTAAAAGGGCAGTCTTCCAAGAAAGAAATTTGATATCGCAAGATGCCACCGGTACTGCTCAGACAAGCTCCACGTGGGTTTACAGAGTGGTCCTAGCAGCAAGGAACTCGAAAAAGCGACTACCTTCTGGATTTAAGTATATTTTCTTTTTTTTTCACTGGAAATAGCTTCTGTTGCTTACTTTAAACTAGCCTGAACTGTTTTTTTTCTGATTACTGCATTTATTTTTAAATCTGCACTTAAAGTTACATTTAGTCGAATTTAATCGAAAGTTTGCTTGTTAGTTTGTTTAATTTAACTGTGGAGGCTGCCCACTAAAGTGTGCTAGCCTGTGTAACTAATTTATCACTGTCTCTGCATTTTCTGTGTATTTCTACAAAAAAAACAAAAAAACAAAAAATATTCCTTGTTTTCCCGCCTTTCTCGACTAGTTTAGACCAGTATACAGGCATTGCTGTATTCTGGGCTGTGGTGTAGTTCCTGTGTTGTCCATTACCTTACTTGGATAGAAGGAAGTTTCTTTGCTCACCAGTGTGAGTGGGGAGCCTTGAGCAGCCTACCTGTCCTTGGGGGAAGTGACCTCAGCACAAGAAGCTGTAGTAATTGGTTGTTTGGGACCATTCCTAGCTCTTTTGTAGTTCACTGCTTAAAATCCGCCTCTGGGCATTTTTTACTGGCTATACTGCTCAGACAAGCTCCCCGTGGGTTTACAGAGTGGTCCTAGCAGCAAGGAACTCAAAAAAGCGACTAGCTTCTGGATTTAAGTATATTTGCTTTTTTTCCACTGGAAATAGCTTCTGTTGTTTACTTTAAACTAGCCTGAACTGTTTTTTTCTGATTACTGCATTTATTTTTAAATCTGCACTTAAAGTTACATTTAGTCGAATTTAATCGAAAGTTTGCTTGTTTGTTTGTTTAATTTAACTGTGGAGGCTGCCCACTAAAGTGGGCTAGCCTGTGTAACTAATTTATCACTGTCTCTGCATTTTCTGTGTATTTCTACAAAAAAAACAAAAAATCAAAAAATATTCCTTGTTTTCCCGTCTTTCTCGACTAGTTTAGACCAGTATACAGGCATTGCTGTATTCTGGGCTGTGGTGTAGTTCCTGTGTTGTCCATTACCTTGCTTGGATAGAAGGAAGTTTCTTTGCTCACCAGTGTGAGTGGGGAGCCTTGAGCAGCCTACCTGTCCTTGGGGGAAGTGACCTCAGCACAAGAAGCTGTAGTAATTGGTTGTTTGGGACCATTCCTAGCTCTTTTGTAGTTCACTGCTTAAAAGCCGCCTCTGGGCATTTTTTTCTGGCTATACTGCTCAGACAAGCTCCACGTGGGTTTACAGAGTGGTCCTAGCAGCAAAGAACTCGAAAAAGCGACTTCCTTCTGGATTTAAGTATATTTCCTTTTTTTTCACTGGAAATAGCTTCTGTTGCTTACTTTAAACTAGCCTGAACTGTTTTTTTTTTCTGATTACTGCATTTATTTTTAAATCTGCACTTAAAGTTACATTTAGTCGAATTTAATCGAAAGTTTGCTTGTTTGTTTGTTTAATTTAACTGTGGAGGCTGCCCACTAATGTGTGCTAGCCTGTGTAACTAATTTATCACTGTCTCTGCATTTTCTGTGTATTTCTACAAAAAAACAAAAAATATTCCTTGTTTTCCCGCCTTTCTCGACTAGTTTAGACCAGTATACAGGCATTGCTGTATTCTGGGCTGTGGTGTAGTTCCTGTGTTGTCCATTACCTTACTTGGATAGAAGGAAGTTTCTTTGCTCACCAGTGGAGTGGGGAGCCTTGAGCAGCCTACCTGTCCTTGGGGGAAGCGACTTTTTGTTGAAACACAGTAGTGATAGTACCCAGTTTCAGACCACAAACGAAGTTACACCAAAACCAGTTTATTCGATAAAGCTTTCGGGTCTACACCCTTCATCAGTATAATTTTACAACAGAAATGAGACATTTAAGTAGGAGAATCAATTAAACAAATGCTTCAGCCCAACCCACTCACTCACTAACCTAAAATTATTTAAAAGGGCAACCCCATACACACAAGAGAATTTTTATATATACATGCAAAGAATTTAAATTCACTTTAAATATATCTTAAAAATAGCATAAAAATATATGCACATATATACATACATACAACACATACATGCATGATTCACATTATTCAAATAAATTAATTTAAACATATATTTATACCTAAAAATATATATTATTATAATAATGCCCTCTTACTATAGCTAACAGCTTCATAATTTTTCTCTTTGCTTCTTCACTAATAAGGGTTTTAAGTTCACAGCATTATTCAAACCTGGACTCATGTCTGCTTGAAGCCTAATGATCCATTCCAATTCCTTTAATTCTAGGAGATTATTAATGTCTCCCTTTCTTATACTAATATTGACTGCTGCCAATACCCTAAATTTAAATATATGATTACTTCCTTCTTCCATAATGTGCTTACTTAAAGCATTAGTTTGTAGCTTTCTTCTAATGTCTGACTTGTGTTCTATTATCCTTTCTTTGAGTTTTCTAATAGTTTTGCCTACATAAAATGAAGTGCAAGCTAAACATGATGCTAAATATACAATTTTTTCTACATTGCATGTGGTCAGTGTATTTATTTTATAAATCTGTCCATCAGTAGGATGTTCAAAATAATCTCTACCCTCAAATAAGTCATTGCAGCATGAACAATTATAACATTTCCTTGTGCCTATCTCTTTCTGAGTTGTAGGTTTACTCTTGAAATCTTTATAACAAAGCTTTTGTTTTAAAGTTTCAGCACTTCTATATGCCAAAGAAGGTTTACTTCCCACTATAGATTGAATTTCAGGCATAGCTAACAGTATAGGCCAGTTTTTTCTTAGTATAGCATTCACATTATATGTATTAAGGTTATAGGTAGTTATATACCTTACATATTCCTTATCTTTATGCACTTTATCCTTTTCAGATGTTATACCTCCTAACAATATAGGTTTATAATATCCTTCTCTTTCTATTATAACTTTGTTTAACTCCTGCTCAATAAGTTCTAGGGGGTATCCACTTGCTTGGAACTCTTGAGCTATGCTGTTAACTTGCTCAATAAAATTACCATCATCTGTGTTTAACTTACACAGTCTAATAAATTGTGATTTCATAACACCTTTATAAATATGAGGTGCATGCATACTATTCTTAGTTATATACCTTAAAGAATCAACCTCTTTCCTATATACCTTTGATGTTATTTTGTTATTATTTTTTGAAAGTGTTACATCCAGGAAGTTAATACTATCCTTAGAAGCTTCTAGTTTAAATCTCAAAAAATCAGTCGAACTATTTAAGTATTGCACATATTCCTCAAGTTCTAGTAGTGTACCTTTCCATAACAAAAAACAGTCATCGACAAATCTTTTGTAAAAAACTACCATCTGATTTAAAGGGTTGTCATTATGCATTAGCACTTCTTTCTCCCATTCATATAGTACTAAATTGGCATAAGTATTTGCCACTGATGTACCCATCGCAACACCTTTAAGCTGTAGAAATAGTTTCTGATCAAAAATAAATACATTGTGCATCAATACTACTTCTAAAAGTGCACATAAAGTTTCTATTTCCCTACTGTGCATTTTTATTTCATTATTTAGAAAATTCCTTACTGCATTAACCCCATATTCATTAGGGATAACAGTGAATAGGGATGTAATAAAAGTAACCATAATACAATTGTCCATATTATTTTCAGACTGCCATTGGGGGAAATGACATCAGCACAAGAAGCTGTAGTAATTGGTTGTTTGGGACCATTCCTAGCTCTTTTGTAGTTCACTGCTTAAAATCCGCCTTTGCATGGCTTTGCGTGGTCTTGCGCATAGCGCAGCGCCGGTTAAACAAGGTTAAACTTTTTCTGGCTCCGTCAAGTCTGCTCTTCAATTTTTCCCTTAGAACTGTTCTACTTGCAATCTAAACAGCCTATACTCTATCTGAAAAGCTCAGCACTTGCTCCTAAAGCATTTTTATACAGGTAAAGCACTCTTAAACAAAAGAAAGTACTTCATTCACCTAAATTCTGTTGAGTACACATCTCCCTATAGGTCCTTTCTGACTCAGTTACACAGCAATCTCTTTCACTATTTCTAGCATGTCGAAGGGTCAGTTGCTGGCGTCCTCTCCTGTTCAGCTGGTGAATCTGGAATCTTGAGGCAATGTTACAATTCCGTCATGTACACAGAGAACCCTCTCCTCCTCCCAACAAATACAAATATATGAGAGATGCAACTATATAGCCAAACTGGAGGCTGAGCTCTCTCAATTCAGAACTGGCAAGACCAGTCAGGAGGAGAAGGTAACCACGCACACCACAAGCCCAGTCTCACATAGAACTATCACAACAGCAAACCAAACACATAAACACACAAAAACATACTTGGAGGCACTGATTAAAAATCTACCAAAACAACAGAGGCCTCCGAAGCAGACACCCAAGCAACCACCACCTCAAGACATAGCACATGCAACACATAGTCCACAAAGTCAGTGTGCTAAACAGTCACAGCTCTTAAGGCCAAACAACATGCCAGACACACTTGTAATAGGTGACTCCATAGTCAGACACACTGACGTCCCGCTCACCAGACTGAACAAGGAAAAGGTCACAGTAAGCTGCTTGTCGGGAGCTAGAATCCGCCACATAACACAAGCACTCAGGTCACTCCACAGCAAGTACAAATATGACTCAGTCATTGTACATGCCGGTGTGAACGACCTGAGATGTACCTCCCTGGACTACATGAAAAGAGACATAGAGGAGCTCTCTGATTATGTAGCCCAGGCCGGTATGACCCTGACCCTGAGCAGCATCTTACCCTCACCAAGAATGATGCCACAGTACAAAGACAAAATGATCAGTTTTAACAATTGGCTTAATTACTGGTGTCATTCTAAGGGGATCCAATGTCTGTTTGCTTGGGATGACATGCTTGACAAGCCACATTGCTTCGCAAGGGATGGCTTGCACCTGTCACCCCTGGGATTCCGGATATTGGCCAAGGCTCTTGCCACCCCCATAGTGCCTTTTTTAGGCAAGGCTCAAATGACAAACCTACCTCCCTAGAAAACACAAGTGGAAAAAAACTAAGGGTAATGCTGCTCAATGCCAGAAGTCTAAACCTCAAGATGCATGCCCTCTAAGCCCTCCTCAGTATGGAGAACATCGATGTCTGTGCAGTGACTGAAACCTGATTTATGGCTCCTGAGAGCACTCCAGCACTATCAGGTTTTACCTCATATCATGCTTTCCGGCCCCAAAACTTGGACCGAACCACAAAAGGAGGGGGAGTATCCATTTTCATCAAAGATACCCACACCTCCAGGTTAGTGGCAACGCACGAAGCATCAGAGACTATCCAGGTGCAACTAACCATAGGCAAAACTGCCTTACAGTTTGTAGCATGCTACAGACCACCCTCTCAAACTCAGGAACCCCACACAGCCTTCCTGAAGACACTGGAGAGTATGAATGTCTCTCCAAATACCATCATTTTGGGAGACTTCAACTACCCAAACATAGACTGGGAACATTACTCAAGCCCAAACACCCTAGCCCAAAGGTTCCTAGAATTCATAAACTCAAATGCAATGGAACAACTAGTCACCATTCCCACAAGAGGAGACAATATACTAGACCTGATCATCACAAACATGGGGACAAATGCTCCACACCGAAGTATATCCTCTTTGGTAAGATCAGACCATAAATTAATCTCACTGGAAATCCACATCCCGCCCCCACCCCCTGCACAAAAGACCACAGTGCAGAACTTCTCAAAAGCAAACTTCACACTTCTTAAGACTGAAGTGGTATCCTTCAAGGCCCCTGGGCCAGTGGAAACCACAACCCACACTGCTGAATCCTTTGCAAATGCCTTCTATGGGCACCTTCAAGAATGCATGGATCATGCAATCCCAAATAAAACCAAGACCCTTTCCCCCAAAGGCAGGCGCTCAGTCTGGTGGACCCCAGCCATAAACAAACTTTACAACAGGAGGAGGAAGCTACTACATGACAGAGCAAAATCCCTAAAAGGGAAGGTGTCTCTGATCCATACTAGCAAAAAACTACGATCACTCATAAAATCATCCAAGGCCAACTTTGAGAGAAAAATCGCAAAAGACACAAAAGACAATCCCAAGGCCTTCTTTAGCTATGTTAGAAACCTGGGTGGAAACTCCCAGATATGCTCAGAGTTAGTCCAAAATGACACAAAATACACTGAACCCACTGACATTGCCAACATTCTGGCAGACAGGTTCAGTGCAAATTCCCCAAAAGGAGAAATAACTATCCCAGCAGAGTGTAGCCTCCCTAACATCTCAGATGCCCAGGTGAGAGCCGCCTCTCTAAAGCTAAAACACAGCATCAATGGGACTGGATGGTGTCCCGGCTGTGTGCTACATGAACTCCACGAGGAACTAAACCCACACATAAGGCTGCTGTTTAATCTTAGCCTTACTACAGGATACACCCAAAGAGTGGCGACGGCAACAGTGGTCCCACTTCACAAAGGCGGTGCTTCTACAGACCCTGGAAATTACCGCCCCATAAGCTTGACGAGCCTGGTCTGCAAAGCTATGGAGAGGATCATTATGGAACTCATAAACAAAGACATTGGGGACCTACAGACATTGGATCCTACCCAATTTGGCTTTGTCAAGGGCAGATCCTGCCTTTTGAACTCGGTCGACTTTTTTGAAACGGTCACTAAGGCCATTGATGAGGGTAAGGCAGTTCACACAACCTACCTTGTCCTTGCAAAAGCCTTTGACACAATACCCCACTCGGGCATCATAGACAAACTCACCAGCTTAAATGTAAACCCATATGTCACAGGATGGGTTGCAAACTGGCTCAAGGACAGAACCCACAGGATCAGAGTTGCTGGAGCTATGTCAGACTCTAAGCCAGTCACAAGCGGTGTCCCACAGGGCTCAGTCCTGGGACCCCTTTTGTTCGGCATTTATTTTTCCGAGGTACAGTCAAACATAGGAGGATTGTGGCTGACAAAGTTCGCAGATGACTGCAAACTGGGCACCATAATTGATACTCCAGCGGACACAAACATCCTTCAGAGAGGCCTCATAGAAATGGATAATTGGTGCCAGAGCCATGGCCTTAAGCTGAACACCAAAAAATGCATAGTCATACCCTTTAGGAAAAACAAGGTACCGACAAATTACCACATAGGCGGTAATCCATTAAGTACGGAAGAGGTAATCAGGGACCTAGGGACCCAGGTTGACAGTAACCTCTCATTTGACACTCACATTGCCAAAGTGGTTAGGAAGACCTTCTATATTGCCCACCTTATCATGAAGGGTTTCACATCTAGATCAAGAGAGGTCATTGTGCCACTGTACTCTTCTCTTATCAGGCCAATGATTGAGTACAATGCCCCATTTGAGATGTATCTCACCCGACACCGGCAGCAGTTGGAAAGACCCCAAAAGTTCCTCACCAAGAGGATAAAGGGTCTTAAACATATGTCATATGCTGCCCGACTGAAAAAACTCCATCTCTATTCAGTCGCATACCGACTACTCAGAGGTGATCTGTGCCTGACGTACAAGGCCATGTCCAATCCAGAATTAATGGACATGCTCCACCTCAGAAAATCCAAATCCATCAGAGCCACAAGAACAAGTGACTTAAACCTCAACACAGAAATAAATAGGACGTGCTGGAGGGACAGATTCATAACCCAGAGGCTCCCTACACTCTGGAACAGAATCCCAGTCCATGTTAGGCAGAGCCCCTCACTGACTCTATTCAAGAGAAATCTCGACGAGTGGATGGGAGATCGTAGGTTTACCCCGGGGGTCATCTCTGTGTCACTACTAGACAGAGGCATGGTAAACTAAACCCTAAAAGGGCGTAGTATTCTCATCCTAAGGGGTGGTGTAAGCCACATACACTCTGGCTAGGCTTATAAATGCCTTAGGGCAGATAGCCTAGTACGAACCTATGAACCTATGTCTGGTTGTAAACACTGGACTGAGCCCCAAAATGTTCCACATGGATCAGTACTTTACCCTCTCAACAAATACATCAATCAATGCATCAATCTCAGCAGCAACCTACAGTATAGACAACACATGACTCTAGACATAGAGTCAGATCTCTGTACCTTTGTAGACTACTCTCTAGCCTTTGAACACCACATAGTAAAAGTAGTCAGGACATCCTTCTGTATAGCCCAATTAAACATTAAATGTGTATTTCATATAGGACAAAAAAGTTCTCATTTCACTACACTTTGCCATGATCCAACCAAAAAAACATAAAGCCTCTATTAGTATATATCTATCCAAATGCATCATACAGCTAGAAAAGCCCAGAGATTTCTAACTGCAAATACAAGAAACAAAAAGGTGCTAAACTAAAGTCTCTCAGCTATCAATACACACCCTATACTGTAGTATTTTGTGCCAAGGACCTAACCTCCTTTGGTTTTCTACACTTCCAAAAATCCAATGGGTTCACAGACCCCCAAACTAGAACCATTTCATCCCTATCAACAAAGAAATAAGACAAGCTAGATGGACAGATTTATTATTACTCAGTGCGTCCATCATTTCAGGTTAGGATGCTACAGTCATCAATCTTTCTATATGTACAAAACAGTGATAACCACAATTCCTTTAAATCAAACCATGCTGATTGGATGGGTGCCTGCAAATCCATCACACTTCTGATCTGTTTTGCATTTTGCTGACAAGTGACACCCTATGAAGGTGAGTATTGGCAAAGTGATTATGGTCCATGGACTAATTCTGTCCTATCAAAATGAAGGAATCCAAGATGGCAGACCAAATGGTGGACTATTTCAAAAATATATAAAAAGTTGGTACTGCAGAGCAGTGCATACCAAGTCTGAACTGCAAGAATTATGGTGTGCATGACAGAAGTCATAACAGGAATAGCAGCAGTAATAGTACAGCAGCTTGTGTTGAGAGCCACTGTCAGAGCCTGTGTTCACAATGCTGTGTGTCATGACTACCTACACTTTACAGAAGGAGAAACAGACAGCAGCTGTCCTACTATCACACAAAATTCTGATAAGACATGGACCATATCTGAGTAGATAGGCATGCAGTAAGGGACCTAGTCAAACTTGCCCATCCACAATCAAAATCATGATGGCTGTCTGGTGTGCCCAGTAATGTGGATACAATGGTATGGGTAGCACTGATTGTCTTAGCTACAGAGACATTGCATGAAGCTAGGGGTGATATATTAGGTTCATTACAGCCATACTATTTCCAAAACATTATGCTACAGTATGTGAAAGAGCATAAATGGTTGCTCAAGAAAGCAGTGAGGTGAGAACCAACAGTGCGTGGGCTATTTTATGACATTATCCATTTCTCTAACATCCCAGGAAGTATAACTTGCACCCATGTTACTATCAAGGATTAATCAGATGCAGATGGCCTGGAATACACTAATTGGAAGGGCTTTCACTCCATATCATGCCCAGGCTATTACATGTAATATGTCTGTGCATCACCCATGGCCTGGAATACACTAATTGGAAGGGCTTTCACTCTATATCATGCCCAGGCTATTACATGTAATATGTCTGTGCATCACCCATGGCCTGGAATACACTAATTGGAAGGGCTTTCACTCCATATCATGCCCAGGCTATTACATGTAATATGTCTGTGCATCACCCATGGCCTGGAATACACTAATTGGAAGGGCTTTCACTCCATATCATGCCCAGGCTATTACATGTAATTTGTCTGTGTATCACCCAGACAGTTCATATGATTCACACATTTTCTGTACATACAACCTGTACCAAAGCTTCCTGCAAGGACACTGTCTACAGGGTCACTTATACCAAAGATAAGGCACGGCAGTGACTACTGGCAAGGCCTATGTGGTCATTAGGCTAAAATAGCCTTGAAACTCATACAAATCATATTTCGTGCACTGAGCAGTCCACACTTACTGAGTTGAATACCCAAAAGAAAAATGAAAATGCCTCCCTTAAATTGCTAAACTGTAGCAGCAAAGACTGCAGTCTAATCACTCTAATCTACTAAACCTATTCATTTGACAGAGCTTAATCACTGGCAATCAATGAGAACTGACTGCTGATTGTGATCCCTGACATCTTACAACCAGGATAGCTGCCCCCTTTAGTCCATGTAGTTATGGTACTAGTGGTACTTGCCCTGTGAGTGTCAGAATGCTAAAGTAATGTTGTGGCACCATAAAGTACTTTGTTGTAAACAGCGAATATATTGTAAATATGTTGTAAACTGTTTTATAAATGGGTTTGTGTTAGAGAGGTTGCCAAAGAAAGTCCTTTTACAAACCAATAATCTTATTGTGTAATGTATTAAAAGAAGAGCTGTGGCTTTGGTAATTAGCGATGTTGACATCTTGATGCAGGGACATTTCTGCCTTGAACAGAGGTTCTGGTAAGTGTAATATAAGAAAGAAGCAACAAGCTGGAAGAACCAAAGTGGCATGGAGGCTTTCAACCAAGAATCCATTCAGGAGGAAGTTATGTGAATTTTCCTTGCAACTGCAGCTGAACTAATGAGAGACATTACTTTTATTATCTTATCTATGCTAAAGAAGTATCTAAGCAAATATTTTTTCTTGTTTAATAAAAATCACATTACTTTATGGAATTGCCTCTGCTGTTTTGTTTAATACCATGGATAAATGACAGAACCATTGTTAGTCAATTTAACATTTTGAAAAACAGATGTTGTTGGTGCATGTTTCTGTTTCACTTTGTACTACAGTCAGCAAGTTTAGTCAAATGCAGCATGTAATTTTATGTGCATTTTAGTTTGGACACTGTTGGAGTTAATATGTGTAACTACATAGGTTCATAGTTGTGTACTAGGCTAATGGCCCTGGAGCCTTTACAAGCCTAGCCCATAGAAGTGCCCTGATATCGTGCTGCCTGACATCTTCCATTAAGATTTTGCGGGGGTCAAAACCCCTACAGCACCCCATTTAATCCCCACAACTTAAATATATACTAACTCTGAGATTGTATAAAAATGGGAAAAAGGAGACACTTCTATAACCTTCATGTCTGAAAATCCAACAATAAGATGCTAAACTCACATTTACTCACTACCAAACTTGTACATAAACAAGTACAAACATTTCAGAATATCTCACAAATATACATAATAGTGTCACCATCATATACACATGCAGCCTTCCCTTCATATCTTTAACACAAGCACACATGCATACACATGCCAACAAGGATCTTGTACTCAAACAGACTTACATTTCAACCCAGTTCAGTGACCTTCTTGTTTTAACTTAGAAAAATCAAATACAAAAGAATCATTCTAAAAAATATACCAATTTTCATTGTGAAATAAAACAAAATAAATGGTATCCTCTACACAGGACAAACTACAGAGGTCTTATGTCAGGCACTTGAAATGGGTTGGATTGTGGTATTTCATTTGCTTTCTGCTGGTGACTAATGATGGAAACAAATAAGCAAGTCAGGTAAACAGTCAAAACTTCCACATACCCAGCAGCATTATCCAGTTCTGTTGCTGAAAATCTCAGGAATTCACATAAGATGAGAAATTCAATCCCTTCCAACGTATCTTAAAATTGCCCCACAGTCTTCCATCACACTGAAGTGTCTGGGTTACCCATTTTCAGTCAAAGCACAAGATGAAGTTATGCTTTTCTGAAAATTTAATTGCAAAAAGTATAGTTTCAGACACAAACTATACCTTTTTTTGCAGGTGCCATGCTCCCACTGCCTCCACCATGCCCTGTCTTATATATACCAATTCCATTAGCACATTATAGTGGAGAAAATACAAAAATACCGAAAATACACCAACAGCTTACCTAATCCAGTGGACTGATAAAGTCATCCATGACATTCAAAATTCACATTACAGACACACACACGTTCATAGGTGTGTAGTAGGCCAATGGCCCTGGAGCCTTTACAAGCCTAGCCCACAGGATTACCCTGGCATCTTGCCACCTGACCTCAGTTCCCAGTGCCTCTGTCGAGTACAGCCACTGGAGTGATCCCTCGGGTGAATTTTCTATTTCCCACCCACTCATCAAGATTTCTCTTGAAGAGGGCCAGTGAGGCGCTCTGTTTGACATGTAAGGGAAGTCTATTCCACAGCATGGGCAGTTTCTGAGTTATGAACCTGTCTCTCCAGTATGTTCTGTTGAATGTGGTAATGAGGTTGAGGTCTCTGTAGTGTGTGGTGTGGAGGGATTGGGATTTCTTTAGATGTAGCATTTCTAACAGAGCTGGATCAGACATGGCTTTATAAGTCAAGCAGAGATCACCTCTAAGTAGGCAATATGAAACACAGAATGGAGTTTTTTGAGTCTGTCCAGACAGGACAAGTGTTTTAAGGCCTAGGATCCTCTTTGTGAGGGAGGTACTTTTGAGACCTCTCCAGTTGTTGCAGGTGTCTAATGAGGTATATGCCAAATGGGGCATTGTACTCAATGACTGGCCTAATGTGGGAAGAGTAGAGGGAGACAATGACCTCTTTCTTCCTGGATGTAAAACCCTTAGTAATGAGAGGTGCCACACAGGACTTTCTGACCACAGTGGCAATATGGTGGTCAAAAGAGAGGTTGCTGTCAACCTGTGTTCCCAGATCTCTTATAACACCTTCTGTGTTCAGTGGACTACCATTGATGTGGTTATTCATGGGAACCAGATTTTTCCCAAAGGGGATGATGACACATTTTTTGGCATTGAGCTTAAGGCCATGGTTCTGATACCAGTCATTGGTCTCAGTGAGACCTTTTTGTAGGATGTCAGCATCACTTGGGGAGTTAATAATAGCACCCACCTTGCAATCATTTGCAATCTTTGCCAGTCAGAGTCCCTTCGTGTTGGCCTGGACTTCAGAGAAGTAGATACCAAACAGGAGAGTACCCAGGACCAAACCCTGTGAGACTCCACTCATGACTGGTCGTCAGCCTGGCTTGGAGTTAGCTACTTTCACACTGTGGGTTCTGTCTGTGAGCCAGTTTGAAACCCAGCTAGTGATACAGGGGTTAATGTCTAGCTTAGTCAGTTTTTCTATAATTCCTGATTGGGGAATGGTATCAAAGGCCTTGGCCAGATCAAGGTAGGCTGTATGAATCACCTTGCCTTCATCCACAGCTCTGGTGACTGATTCAAAGAAGTCGACCAGGTTGAGAAGGCATGACCTACCCTTCACAAAACCAAACTGTGTGGGATCCAGAGTTTAATGATTCCCTATATCCCTGTTTATTAGGTCCATGATGATGCATTCCACAGCTTTGCATATCAGACTCATCAGGCTAATGGGGCAATAGTTCCCAGGGTCTGTAATTGCCCCTCCTTTGTGGAGAGGAATGACTGTAACAGTGCGCCATTCGGTAGGGACAAAGCCTGAGGTGAGGCTGTAACTGAGCAGGGCACACAGATGAGGTGCCAGTTCACTCTGTAGTTCATGTAGGACACAGCCAGGGATATTGTCAGGTCCCATAGAAGCTGTATTCTTGGCTTTGGACAGTGCTGTTTTAACCTGTGCAGCAGTAATACTGGGTGCCTGGGAATCTACTGGTATTGTGATTGGTCCTTTGGGGGAGGAGAGGTAAAGTTGGCACTGAATCTGTCAAACAGTATATTGGCAATATTTGTTAGCTGGGTATAGGATGTACCACTGTGCAGTAGCTCAGAGCAAATCTGGGTATTGCCATGAAGATTCTTTAACTATAGCAGGCCGTGTGACTGTCTTTACTATCTGCTGCAATAGAGGAAAAAGACAGGCCCTTGTGGAGGATCTCAGTTAAATATTGCAAAATCTGAGGTACATTGGGCACTGCTGTACTCATTCCTAAAGATTGGTTCCAGGCACAGAATATTTTCCACTTGTCAGCATAAGATTTTCTAGTACTAGGTCTCCTTGCCTCCAAGATAACATCCAGCACAGGTTTGCTGAGGGATGAGAAGGGTGATATCAAGTGATTAGCCAGGCTGCAAGGTTCAGTGTTGGAAGCTGAGGGTTAAAAATTTGGTTCTCCTGTTGAGACAGCAGGGAAGGGGTCTGAGGGAGGCGCCTCTAGTCCCGGGTACAACAATCTCAGGCATGCATCTGTAACATGAGGATGTAAGATTCATAACCCAGAGGCTCCCTTCACTCTGGAATAAAATCCCAGTCCAGGTTAGGCAGAGTCCCTCATTGACTCTTCAAGAGGAATCTTGATGAGTGGATGGGAGATAGTAGGTTTACCCCAGGTATCACTTCTATGTCACTGTTAGACAGAGGCACAGTATACTAACCTCGAAAAAGGGCATAGCAAAATTCATTTAAAATGGGTGGCGAAAGCTAAACACACTCTGGCTAGGCTTATAAATGCCCTAGGGCAGATAGCCTAATATGAACCTATGAACCTATGAACAGGGTGGGAGGTAAAACCCTACACATTGGGATATGGAGGGATTTGCCCCCCTGCAAAATTTCTTTAAAGGTGTAATGATGAGTTTTACAATTCATTATAATGGTGGTGAAATTTCTACTTACATTTCAAACATTCTGGTTTTGTAGAATCGGTCTCACAACTGTGATAGGAAGCCTTAATCCAAAGCCCTGAAAAACTTAAAAAATAAATACATGTATAATATATACTAGGAGCTGGAATGCCTCATGAAAGGTGGGCACTGTATTTTCTCATAGAGACTTATGAACAAACATTTTTCTATCACTGGGGTATATACTCCTGCAGTGAAATGTCCCTCAGCTGAAAGATTAAAGGCCCTACTGCTAACAAAATTGTATGTTTGTGAGTTTGTGCATGGTGGGGTGGAATGGGCAGCCCTGCACTGTCACTGAGTACTGGTACTGTGCAGGACACAAAATAGCCTAATGGCCTAATTTACTGCGAGAAGTTGAGCAAGGTCTATGAACTCCAATGGAAAGTCTAAGCTTTTAATGATAGTGAAGAGGTGTGATCAAGTCCACTTATCAGATGCCTTCTCAAGCTCAACATTATACCCACAAAAAGGAGATTGGAACTATGAGAACAGTGAGAGAGAGTCTTCCCAACATTATCTGTGCCTTATCATCTTTTTATGAACCTCCAGTCTTGCCTGGTCAGGGCAATCAACAAGGACTATCATACCTTCTTTTTATTTGCCTCCTTTAAAGTTTTAGTACTTGTGACATAAATAGGACATGTTAGTGAGGATCCCCATGCTCTAGAACAGGCTCCCCATCCATGTGAAGTACAGTCCATCTCTAAGCCTATTTAAGTGTAACCTTGACCATTTCACACTGAGCTAATTGAAGGAAGGACACTGAGCAAACTCGGATCTATAATATATAACATTAAGTATCCTGTTTTTTTGCTTATTTTGTTTGAGTTATTTATAGCACTTTGTGTACTGTATATTTATAGATTCATAGGTTCATAGGTTGATACTAGGCTATTTGCCCTAGGGCATTTATAAGCCTAGCCAGAGTGTGTTTGGCTTTCGCCACCCTTTTAGATTAGTTGACTGTGCCTCTGTATAGTAGGTCACAGAAGATAGCCCTTTTAAGGTTAGTTTACTGTGCCTCTGTCTAGTAGGGACACAGAAGAGATGCCAGGGGTAAACCTATGATCTTCCATCCACTTGTCAAGATTTCTCTTGAAGAGGGTCATTGAGGGACTCTGCCTAACATGGATTGGGATTTTGTTCCAGAGTGAGGGGAGCCTCTGGGATATGAATCTGTCCCTCCAGCATGTCCTATTTATTTCTGTGCTGAGGTTTAAGTCCCTGGAGCGTGTAGATCTAAGGGATTTGGATTTCCTGAGGTGGAGCATGTCCATTAATTCTGGGTTGGACATGGCTTTATACGTCAGGCACAGATCGCCTCTGAGTAGGTGGTAAGCAACTGAGAAGAGCTGGAGTTTCTTTAGCCTAACTGCGTAGGGCATCTGTTTGAGTCCCTTGATCCTCTTGGTGAGGTACTTTTGGGGTCTTTCCAGTTGCTGCAGGTGTTGTGTAAGGTACATCCCAAATGGGGCATTGTATTCAATTATGGGCCTGATGAGTGATGTGTAGAGGGGCACAATGACCTCTCTTGATCTAGATGTGAACCCTTTTGTGATAAGGTGGGCTATATAGAAGGTCTTTCTAACCACTTTGGCAACATGATTGTCAAAGGAGAGATTGCTATCTACTTGGGTCCCCAAATCCCTAATTACTTCTTCCATACTTAATGGATTACCACCTATGTGGTAATTTGTGGGCACTTTGTTTTTCCCAAAGGGGATGACTATGCACTTTTTGGTATTTAGCTTTAGGCCATGGCTCTGGCACTAGTTATCTGTCTCTGTGAGACACTTTTGAAGGATGCTTGTGTCAGTCAGTGAGCCAATTATGGCATCCAGTTTGCAGTCATCTGCGAACTTGGTCAGCCATAGTCCTCCTGTGTTAGCCTGTACCTCAGAGAAATATATACCGAACAAGAGAGGTCCCAAAACTGAGCCTTGTGGGATGCCACTTGTAACTGATTTAGAGTCTGACATGGCACCTGCAATTCTGACCATGTGGGTTCTATCCCTGAGCCAGTTTGCAACCCATCTTGTGACATACGGGTTGATATTTAAGCTGGTAAGCTTATTTATGATGCCCGAGTGGGGTATTGTGTCAAAGGCTTTTGCATGGTCCAGGTAAGCTGTGTGGATTACCTTCCCTTCATCTATGGCCTTGGTGACTGTTTCAAAGAAGTCAACCAGGTTCATGAGGCAAGATCTGCCCTTAGCAAAGCCAAATTGGGTAAAATCCAGTGTTTGGAGGTTCCCAATGTCTTTGTTTATGAGTTCCATGATGATACACTCCATAGCTTTGCAGACCAGGCTAGTCAGGCTTATAGGGCGATAGTTTCTGGGGTCCGTTGTGGTACCACCTTTGTGGAGTGGGACCACTGTTGCTGTATGCCATTCCTTGGGTACATATCCTGTAGTAAGGCTGAAATTGAACAGTGACCTTATGTGAGGGTTCAGTTCTTCTTGGAGCTCATGTAAGATGCAGCCTGGGACACCGTCCGGTCCCATTGATGCTGTGTATTTTGCTTTGGAGAGGGCAGCTCTCACCTGTTCATCTGTGATGTCAGGGAGGCTACACTCTGTTGGGATAAACATTTGCTCTTTTGGGGGGGAAGGGAGGGAGAAGTTTGCACTGAACCTGTCTGCCAGGATGTTGGCAATGTCTGTGGGTTCAGTGTATTTTTTGTTATTTTGCACTAACTCAGAGCATATCTGGGAGTTGCCACCCTAGTTCCTGACATAACTAAAGAAGGACTTGTGATTATCTTTAGTGTCTTGTGCAATTTTTCTTTCAAGCTGGCCTTAGATGATTTTATGAGGGATTGTAGTTTCTTGCTAGTACTGATCAGAGATGCCTTCCCTTTTTGGGATTTTGCTCTATCATGTAGTAGCTTCCTCCTTCTGTTGTATAGCTTATTTATGGCTGGGGTCCACCAGACAGGTCTCCTACCTTTGGAGGAGTGAATCTTGGTTTTATTTGGGATAGCACAATCCATGCATTCCTGTAGGTATCCATAGAATGCGTTTGTAAATGATTCTGCGGTTTGGGCCGTATTTTCCACTGGCCCGGCGGCTTTGAAGGAGTCCACCTCGGTTTTGAGAAGTGTGAAGTTTGCTTTTGAGAAGTTCTTCACCATGATTTCCTTGGCTGGGGGTGGAGACTGGATTTGGATGCCCAGTAAGATTAATTTATGGTCAGATCTTACCAATGAGGGGTATACCTCTGGTATGGAACATAGAGTCCCCATGTTGGTGATGATCAGGTCCAATATGTTTTCCCCTCTTGTGGGAGTGGTGACCAGTTGTTCCATAGCATTTGAGTTTATAAATTCTAGGAACCTTTCGGCTAGGGTGTTGGAGCTAGAGTAATGCTCCCAGTCTATATTTGGGTAGTTGAAGTCACCCAATATAATGGTGTTTGGAGAGACCTTCATATTCTCCAATGTTCTCAGGAAAGCCGAGTGGGGTTCATGAGTTTGGGAGGGTGGTCTGTAGCAGGCTACAAACTGAAAGGCAGTTTTGCCCACTGTTAGTTGCACATGGATGGTCTCAGATGCTTCGTGCAGTGCCACTAACCTGGAGGTGTGGGTATCTTTGACGAATATTGATACTCCCCCTCCTTTTGTGGTTCGGTCTGAGTTTTGGGGCCAAAAAGCATGGTATGAGGTATAACCTGGTAGTGCTGCAGTGCTCTCGGGAACCTTGAACCAGGTTTCTGTTACTGCACAGATATCGATATTCTCCATACTGAGGAGAGCCTTGAGTGCGTGCATCTTGAGGTTTAGACTTCTGGCGTTGAGGAGCATTACCCTTAGTTTCTTTTTCCTTGTGTTGTCTATGGAGGTGGGTTTGTCTTTTGAGCCTTGCCTAAAAAAGGTCCTATGGGGGTGGCAAGAGCCTTAGCCAGTATTCGAAAGCCCAGGGGTGACAGGTGCAAGCCGTCCCTAGCAAAGCATCGTGGCTTGTCGCGCATGTCATCCCAGGCTGACAGGCATTGGATCCCCTTTGAATGACACCAATACTTAAGCCAGTTGTTGAAATTGATCATTTTGTCTTCATATTGTGGCATCATTCTTGGTGAGGGTAAGATGCTACTCAAGGTCAGGGTCATACCGGCCTGGGCTACATGCTCAGAGAGCTCCTCTATTTCTCTTTTCATGTAGTCCAGGAAGGTACGTCTCAGGTCAATCACACCAGCATGGACAATGACTGAGTCATATTTGTACTTGCCTTGGAGTAACCTGAGTGCTTGTGTTATGTGGCGGATCCTAGAGCCCGACAGGAGGCTCACCGTGACCTTCTCCTTGTTCAGCCTGGTGAGCGGGACGGCAGTGTGCCTGACGATAGAGTCACCTATTACAAGTGTATCAGGTGTGTTGTTTAGCCTTAAGGGCTGTAACTGTTCGGCACACTGGCTTTGTGAGCTATGTGTTGCATGTGTTTTGTTTTGGGGTAGCGGTTGCTTGGGTGTCTGCTTTAGAGGTCTCTGCTGCTTAGGCAGATTATTATTTAGAGCCTCCAAGTATGTTTTTGTGTGTTTATGTGTTTGGTTTGCTGTCGTGGTAGGTCTATGTGAGACTGGAATTGTAGTGAGTGTGGTTTCCTTCTCCTCCTGACTGGTTACGCCAGTACTGAGTTGAGAGAGCTTAGCCTGCAGTTTGGCTATATGGTTGCATCTCTCACATGTGTTGGAATTTGTTGGGAGGAGGAGAGGGTTGTCTGTGTAAATGAGGCAGTTGTAACACTGCCTCAAGATTCCCAGATTCACCAGCTGGACCGGAGAGGAGATTGACAACTGACCTTTGGACATGCTAGAATAGTATTGGGAATTCCTTTATAATTGAAAAAAGGCCAATGGGGAACAAGGTACTCAAGGGGAGTTTGTGAGGGTGTAGTGCTTTTAATTTTTTAGTGCTGACTTATATAATTGCTTTAGTGAGCAAGTGCCAGGTAACTTAAATGCAATGTATTACAGGTAACTTAAATGCAAAAATGACAAACAGTAACTTTCTTTCAAGTGAAACAAGGAAATAAGTACAGTAAGCAATGCAGATATCACTAGGGATCCACAGAAGCACTGAAAAGCCGCGTTTTAGGTGGAATTAGCTTTTCAGGGAAATAACAAGCAAACAAACAACAAGCATGCAAACAAAACTAGATTCAGCAGGCCTGGATCTAGTCTATGCTACAGCAAACAAGGTGTACCAATTACAGTAAGAAGCAATTCAAACATGCAGGCACTATAAGCCTTTAACCAGACATTCCCAGCTCAGAAGGGCAGAGTCCAGCCTCTCCTCCCACAAGAGTGCAGACCACAAACCCTCTTCATAGGTTCATAGGTTCATAGATAGGTACTAAGCTAACTGCTCTTGCAAGCCATTTTAAGCCTAGCCAATTATCCCTTGTGAGACCTAAACCCTGCACCTTGTGTTTGTAAGGCAAACACTTTAACCATTAGGCCACCCTCCCAATCCCTAATGAAAAATAACTGGCCTGAAGCCCAAGTGCTTAAACCAGAACTAATACACTTTTAGAATAACAGACACTGAGCCCTCAAACAGCAGTTCCCAACTTAGAAGGATGTAAGCTGCCTGTCCTGCCACCACAGTGCAGGCCACAAACCTTCCTAATGTAAAACAACTGGTCTGAAGCCCAAGTGCTTAATCCAAAAGACTTAGAATGATAGCTACACTTTAATCAAGTTACTACCAAGCAGTAATAAATACAACTGAATACTTTAAAGAATGCCTGGATTAGTGTTCAAGTTATGCAAACAAAGCTAGATTCAGCAGGCCTGGATCTAGTCTATGCTACAGCAAACAAGGTGTACCAATTTCAGTAAGAAGCAGTTCAAATATGCAGGCACTATAAGCCTTTAACCAGAAATTCCGAGCTCAGAAGGGCAGAGTCCAGCCTCTCCTCCCACAAGAGTGCAGACCACGAACCCTCTTAATGTAAAATAACTGGCCTGAAGCCCAAGTGCTTAAACCAGAATTAATACACTTTTAGAATAACAGACACTGAGTCCTCAATCAGCAGTTCTCAACTTAGAAAGATGTAAGCTACCTGTTCTGCCACTACAGTGCAGACCACAAACCTTCCTAATGTAAAACAACTGGTCTGAAGCCCAAGTGCTTAAACTAAAAGGCTTAGAATGAGTTACACCAAGCAGTAATAAATACAACTGAGTACTTTTAAGATGACGCAAAAACAAAATAAAGTCGGAAGAAACACAAATACAGTAAAAGCAGATACATTTTTTTTTTTTTTGTGGAAAGAGAAAGGAAAGAGAGAAAGGAGTAGCAGAAACTAAGCTGACTGGCCATCTCAAATGTTCTCCCTGTACTAGGTAGAATGAGGTAATGACACTAGACTGGGAGGAGGGTCCCAGATCAAATTTACACTAGGGGCGGGCAACTGCAAAGCCACCAGCTATAAAAACACTATACCAACAGTGAGGGAGGGTGGGAAACAAACTGCAGAAATGTATCTCCCAGCTGAAAAGCAGCAGTGAGCCTTTAAATGAAAGTTTTAAACAGCTAAAGGAGCCTCTAGAAAAAAGAGTTTAACTGCAACAAGTTATCAGAAATAAACAACCCAACAGATGCTTAACAAAAGGGGATAATTTCCAGTTAATACCTCACACACAGTGAAACTAGCTAGAAAAATACACAGTACACAAAGTGCTATAAATAACAAAGAAATAAAGAACAAAATAAACAAAAAACAGGATACTTAATGTTATATATTATAGCTTCGAGTTTGTTGAGTGTCCTTCCTTCGATTAGCTAAGTGTAAAATGGCAGAACACTCAAAACTGAGTTTCTTAGGTAACAGAAAGTTGAAACTTGAGACAGCTTTTAAGAAAGAAATCTCAAAAGAACCAATGAGGTGCTTAGTCTAAGCTGTAGTCCAGGTGACCTCAGTCAGCCAATGACCTCAAACAATTCTCTCTCACTGAAATGCCTGATGGCTTTGGCTAAACCAAGATGTCCCTGAATATGTGCTCAGACACACAGCCTCCACAAACACTAGGCCAAAATACAAGCCTGAATATGGAAATGCTACAAATATCCCCACTACTTGGAACAACTGCAGAAATGTATCTCCCAGCTGAAAAGCAGCAGTGAGCCTTTAAATGAAAGTTTTAAACAGCTAAAGGAGCCTCTAGAAAAAAGAGTTTAACTGCAACAAGTTATCAGAAATAAACAACCCAACAGATGCTTAACAAAAGTGGACAATTTCCAGTTAATAACTCACACACAGTGAAACTAGCTAGAAAAATACACAGTACACAAAGTGCTATAAATAACATAGAAATAAAGAACAAAATAATCAAAAAATAGGATACTTAATGTTATATATTATAGCTCCGAGTTAGCTGAGTGTACCATCTTAACCTACCTGTCTTACATTCACACTTCCCAATCTCTCCATGCTTATACCCCATAAAACACCATCTTTTCTTCCCTTATAAACTTATTATAACTCCTCACAACTATCCGAACCCTACAACAACTACCTTAAATCTAGTTAAACTCAACCCCGTCTCTAAGCAAATTACCTCCCCAACCTAATGCTATATCTGACTTCTATTCTATTATTAGGAGACGTACACCCTAACCCAGGCCCATCCTCATTCCCGCCAACGGATAAATCCATACTACTCACCTCCTTAAATGCCCAAAGTATAGTTAACAAAATCCCTAATCTGCATGCCTGACTTAAATATAACAAACCAGACATTTTGTCCATCTCTGAAACTTGGTTAAAACCTCATATATAAGATTCAGAAATAATTCCACCCAACTACTCTATAATCAGAAAAGATAGAACAAACAAAAAAGGAGGTGGAGTAGCCCTTCTATACCTATCCTCCTTAACAGTTACCCCTTACAACAAACCAACTCCCCAATTCAATAATGCTGAACTACTCCTGGCTCTGCTTCAAGTAAATAAACACAAACACATATGCATAGCCTCACTCTACATCCCCCCAGGCAGCAATATTTCTACACTAGAAGATATCCTCTCCTGGCTTTCCAATAACATTAACAATGAAACTATACTTATGGGTGACATGAATATTAATTGGTCTGAAATACAGTCTCCCACAAATCCACTTAACATTAATCTTTACAACTTTTCTCAACTGATCAACTCCATAACTTGGCTCTCAAAACACCTCACCAGTGATAGTATCCTAGACTGGATATTAGTCTCCCACCCTCATTACTTCTCACATAGTGGCACCCTGTCTGATTCCCTTAGTGACCACTTGCCCACATT
>NC_056730.1:164490578-164545578 GCF_019279795.1 Protopterus annectens | reverse complement strand
CAGTAGTAATGCTTGTAGTATTCTATGTGTGTACTGCTGTAGGTCACAAGGCAAACTCTGCATACACCACAAGGGATGATATAGGCTTGGAACTCACCAATTCGCTTCCAGCCACTGTCAGTGTCAGGACTGGTCCAACAAGTATGTGCTATACCAGGGGATAGTATATGTCGATATATTGTAACAATCGACATATGTATGGGTGTATAAGTAAGATGAACATGTCAAAGGTGGGAATACTGTGCAAATATGGTGTGCATTGTGGGATTGTGCCAATAACTCTGTAATGTACAGTATTTTAGGCAGATCTGTATTCCATTCTACATAGCAGTTCTGTTATGTTATGCAAACAGTAGTTATGTCCATTGGCAATTACAATACTCAATAACAGGATACATATCATTTGTATTCATTTGACAGTTTAGGAGCATGATAGCAAAGATAATTGGAAGAGTTAGGTAACTATACATGCACATAACACATGTAATATCCACCTCTCTAGTATCATTTGCAAGCAATAACAGCTGTGCATGTGTACGTTATGCAAATGTGTAGTGACCCTTGTTATATGGTTGGACCTCTCTAGTATCATTTGCGAGCAATAACAGCTGTGCATGTGTACATGTTATGCAAATGTGTACTGACCCTTGCTACAGGGCTGGACCTCTCTAGTATCATTTGCAAGCAATAATAGCTGTGCATGTGTACATGTTATGAAAAGGTGTAGTGACCCTTGTTACAGGGCTGGGCCAAATGGCTATGTGCACACCTACATACAGTGGATATTGAGAGTAGAGACACACCGGTTGAACTACCAGGTTTGTGTAGCCTAACCTCTCATCGCCAGCCTAACAGCCACTTGCACATACTGTATTTAAGGTAGTGCATAGTACTGGTAATGAAACAGGTTGCATATCATCTTTAACTCCAGTGTAACATCTGCAGTAGGAGTGTAAGATGTAGGAGACTGCTGCCCATGTGTAATAGCCACTTCATAGGTGATGTCTTACACTATCTGATTATATCCTGATAATGTTGATAGTGGCATCAGAGTCTATTGATACATGACTCTGTTTGGAGAGTGGGTGTCTGTGCCCAACAGAGCTCATGGTCCTGATGGATATGTGAGTATATACCCAGAGAAGGAAACAGACCTGTAGACACTTGCATCATCTGTAATCAACTAACAGGATGTGATGTGCTCCTCAGACAAGGATTGCTGCTAAAGGTAGCTACAATTTTTCCTTAATAGCCAGTGTTGTCACCACCATAACACAAATATTTACATGTGAGCCTCACTGTCTAAAACATCTTCATAAGCAGTAAATAAAAAATAAATACAATACTTGGTACTTGTAGTACTGAATGCTCATACAGGCATGTCCACTAGTCAGCTACTGGTGTTTTCTAATGTCAGCTTTGTGTACATGGCCATCCTGGGGGAATGTAATGTCTATGCCATGTACACTGCCAAACCCACCTAACACCACATCCCACACATTGTTTGGGATGCAGCTACAGGGGTAAGCTGGAAGGCAGCCCAGTCTACAGCCATGACTGGACTGGAAAGTCATGAGGTGTAGGTTAACACATGCATCTCATCATCACAACCAAAACATACCCTTACCAGAACACAGCAAGGACACCCACACACACTTCCAGAAATCACACACATTCACAGATGCTTCTAAGTATCTGGCTAAACAAGTGACCTGCCAAGCTGGAAGAGACAGACAATGAAATACACAAACTGTATGACATAGTTTGCATAATTGTGCCACACCTCAGAACATGTGGCCAGAAACATGCCCAACAGTACTCATTTGTGAATGCAAACTCTAGCACTGTTACACATCAATCTATATGAGGGCATACATACTGTCAACTGCCTGCCTACCATGATTAGCCACATGCCCATACACTCAGACCACCTTCTGAACTATACACATGTCTCTGGCATATTCCATGTTGTTGTGCAGGACCTGTGATGCAGTAGCCTGGACTGCATGGAAACACATGTAGGAACTGTCAGGTTGTAGCCCATGCAGGTGTCCGAAGGCCTGGGTAGCATTCTGCCACTGGCCAGAATGATACGGCAGTACAGGGACAAAAGGATTGTATTCCCCAATTGTCTAGTGTAGTGGTGCAAGTCAATGGGTATCCAGTATCGGTCTACTTGGGATAACATGGTTGACAGACCATGATGCTTTGCCAGACAGGGCCTGCACCTGTCACCCCTGGGAATCTGGATACTGCCTAGGGCTCATGCTTCCCCTATAGTGCCTTCATCATGCACAGTTCAAGTGAAAGTCCACTGCTGTTACACGGACAGCCAAGCAATAAATTGCAGGTCTCACTACACAATGATACATGTCAGAAACACTATATGGACACACACATATGTCAATTCCTAACATGGAGAACATATCTGTACAGTGGCTGAAACATGTTTCAGTGCTCCGGAGAGCACACCTGCATGACCATGTTATAACACATACCTCACCTCTTGCCCATTATCCTTTATTGGAACACACAGGTCGCAGGTGTGTCCATATTCCTGAAGGATATGTACACCCCCACGCTAGTTGCACTTGTATAACATCAGATGTATTATGCTGAGCAACTACCTTTGTGCCACAGTGGAATTCAAAAAGCACCTTGTGACAGATCACCCACCATGCCGCAGATTTCCCAACTGTCATAATGTGCTGTAATGGGGAAGATTAGGTCTGAGACAGAAAACCATAATAATGGCTACTCTCAACTATTCCATTATGAACTGGGAAGACTCCTCATGTACCAACACCTGCACTCAATGCATGTTGGATTCCATCAACCCCAATGACCTGGATCACAGTAGTCAAACAAACAGGGCTAACAGTATGCTACACATAGTCAGTCAGTCTCCAATGCCAATGTTATGTTTCCTAAGAGCAAAGTGGTGACTGTCATGGCACTCATGCAGATGGACAACGCATGTGCAAATGCTGAATCCTACACAAATGAACCTTAAGCAGTCACATGCGTGCAGTGATTGTGCCATTGAAACAGAACCAAGATTCAGCCAATCACAAACAAGAAGGCAAACTGGTGGTACTATGCTTTAAACTGTACCACAGAAGGTAGTAACTGTTGCAAGAGTGAACACGCATGAGTGTAGGTGATCCCTGGTTAGCCTCAATAAGATGCAGATACACCATATAAAACCACAAAAAGCTACTGTGAAACTAATCAGCCACATATTATGAGGCCAAGCACAGAGCATTCTATAGCTGTGTCATTAATCGTAATGGCAACGACAAGACCTGTCGTGCTGCACAGCACTATGGCATGGAAAGTACTGTACCTACAGAAATAGCACCTGTTCATCCAGATAGGGTCTTGGAGAACCTAAACCCCCCCTCCCCAAACAGGTACACTTAGTTATATATATCCATGTACACTACAGGGCCCCTGTAATAACAACTATGCAGGTACAAGCTGCACTCTATAAAGCCATACATACACCTTTCATGGGACCTGTCAACATCCCAGGGTGTATCCTATACAAATTTAAGAACAATCAGCTATCCACATACACATCATGTTCAATCATAGCTCCATGTCAGGCTGTGTACACACAGAATGGTGCATAGCAACAGTTATCACACCCCACAAAGAGGGAGACACCATTGATAATGGGAAATAGTGTGCAACTACCCTGCTGAGTCTGGTTTGTAAGGCCATGAACCTTGATCAACATATTTGATGTACTCAGTACAGATGTAGATGACAGTAGGTTTGAGTCACACTGCATATCATGACCTTGCCAGATTGTAGGACACTATCACCCATACTGTGTTCCAGCTACACTCAGTAAATTAGGTGTATATTCCTATGTCACAGGAGTCGTTGGCAACTGGACTGCTGGCAGAACCAACACTACAGAAGGTGTCTGACTAATACACGCACATCAAACCAGTGCCAGCCACAGTAATACAGGGTTAATTCCTGGTACCCCCTCATTGTCATCTATACCACACAGACTAACACACAAGGCATCTGCCTATTGATATGTGCAAATGACTATGAACTAGGAACAATAGTTGACTCAATGTGTGCTGTGTTCAACATACAGAAGGCCCTTTGTTTGTCAGATGTGTGGTGTGTGACGTATGGCCACAATCTGACAGCTAAGTATTGCATTGTCATCCCCTATGTTAAAAACCCTGTACCCATGAACTACCACCTAGGCAGCGGTCAACATAATGGCAACTGTTTGTGTATGGGATGCAGCTGGACATCTTTCCTTGACAGTTACTTCACCACACCAGTCAGGTAGTCGTATGTGGCACCCCTAATCATGACAGGGTGCCATCCAGGAATATAGAGATAATTGCTCAGCCATACTCAACACTCATGTGACCCATAATAGATCACATATTTCCTTTAAGGGTTACTGCCCATGTGTAGATGGTCTACACTGCCTTTTCCAATCCCTAGCTCCACTATGTAGCATGCAGCCATCCCTGAATACAGCCATGCCCAAGCCAGAGGTGTTGGACATGCTACACTTAACACTTCCTAATCCCAAATAAACACATACTTCATGGACATCCACCTTTCTTGTAAAAGGATCACAACATGCCTGATAGATCTCTGTCCCATACACTTAACATACTCTTGCCATACTATGCATCCCTGTCCAGTGAAGCTGCACATCGCCCCTCTCTTTGACATGGTGTGCTGACCATATGCCAAATATATCAGTAACCCTGTAGATCAGTTCTGTGACACTGCTTGAACTGGCCACTGAAACTTACCTCTCTGTTGCCTACAGATAGGTAACCTGTCTGCCTAGGCTCATAAATGACCCAGGGCATATAGCCTACTAGATCCCTATGACCATACATGCTATAGTTGATATCCAACCCTGCAAATACCAAAAGGCTAGCTATTGTCCCATGTGTTACATGCGTAACACAAGCAATACATGGCAGGATGCTACACAGCTGTATAGTGCCATGCAGATATATACAGCAAAATGCATACATGCTTGTAAGTCTGCAGGGTCACAGGTCATGTCCCTAATGGCTATGTATGACTATATATGTGACATATACACAGCATTAAGGTCAATTGCATTAATGTGAACACATCCAGGCATGTGCTGACAGGTAAAGACACCAGTACAGGCAAACAGACATGCCCACATCAAGACAACATCCACATGGAGTAAGAGCAATGTCATCACATGACACACACGTATATGGCGATAACATCACATCACCAGTAAGTGCAAATGTGTGTGATTTAAACATGACAGTGGTGTTAGTGTCATGTAGATTTGCAAAGACTTATTTGTAATCTTAATAAATGTGATACACATGTATGTTCCGCTGTACTTCTGTACTTCTCTGAGTTACTGCGACCTGTCTCCATCATGTCTTCCAGGTATGCCATGTAGCAGGCTGCCAGTGTACACCTGCTTGGAGAAGGACGTCCTCATCTCATACCTCCTCGATAACCATACAACACTCTTCAGCCATGTGCCAAAGGATGCACAGTAGCGGGATGACCTGTGGGAGGAACTCCGCAGGAGGGTAAATTATGTTGGTGGTCACAATCGCACCTATCAGCAGGTGTGCCGACACTGCACTGACCTCATAAGACTGGCAAAACAGCATGCTAATGCAATCCCCAGGGAACAAGGTGCAACAGGTGGGGGGCCACTCACACGTACCGAGGAGCTACTGGCCAACCTGGGGACACCTGCATACCTCCATCCACAAGCTGGTATTTTGGAGGTGGGTGTCTCTCAACCACCGAGCCTGGAGTTGCCTGGTAAGTCAGTACTGCACATATAACACAACTAAATTTCACATAGTTACATGCGTTACTGTACAATATGTAATGTAACATCGTATGCAAGGCATGTATGCACACATGCCACATACTATAGTCTGCTACTCTATGTATGCAGAGATGTGCATAATCCATAGTATAGTGTATTGTACTGGCTTATGTGCTAACATAGACATTGCACCCTGTAGCTATCACACAGGTGTGGATAATGATCTTACTGCTGTGACACTCCTGTTTCGATACCTCTGGCATTTTGCAGCGACAGCAGCCTGTGTCAGGTGAGATTGGTATTATTTACCAGGCTTGATAATGCACAGATCATATTAATTGCATGCTATCTGCCATAACACACGTACACATAATGTATGGTGGTCCTGTTAATAGACACTGGTCAGACCTGCAATGCATCACAGTGGTTACCCATGTGAAACAATTGAAGATTATATGAAACACCTACACTAAACCTTCTAAACTGTCATTGCCAGATGTGTGGACAACTGTGAATACAATGGTGGAGGTGTGTTTCACTGCAGGGACAGGTACGACATATCAGCATTACACATGTTGGGAATACAAACAGCACTGTACAGAGAGCATATGTGTGCACACACTCTAAATGTATTGGAACTGGAGTATGACCACCCTACAGGATACACCCTTGTGGATTATACCCTTGTTATGAATGTCACACAATATCATGTGCTATCTGACATTTCCATGACATGTAGTGGGCTGACTGCAGCACTGCTCAACTACCCTGCAAAACATGACGTCTCATATCTCATACATACCACCCTTTGTCTGCATAACCATGTCCTCAGTGGAGCATATGACATCTATGGGTGTATGTCATATGGGATAACACTGACATGTGAAATAAGATGGCCATGACAACCATTGGACAGAACATGTGTACACATGGCCATGGAGGATGGCCAGAGACATGAAGCAACACACACAGTAGAAGTGATGTACATGTGTGTACACCCTGTTGTACATTGGCTCGACACAATACAACTATGGCCTTTGTGTAATGGTGATATTGCAGATATGAAACACTAAACATCATACAGGCCTGTGCACAGCTTGTGTAGGCATAACATGAAACCACCACATAACATGTCTTGAACATCTTGAGTGTGTCATGACATGAAAGTATTCACCTATACAGTATCCAAATACATACATGTGTTGCACAACATATACATACCACCATATCAGGCCACAGATGCTGGTGTCAGACATCACTGTCATGCCTGCTCCTCATGTGTTTGAGGTACACAGATGGCATGTGGGATATAGAGTACCGCTAAGTTAACCATGTGTGGGCATAGTTTCCAGGCATCAGTAATATGGTTGCAGATGTGCAGGGGTGTCATCCGTATACCCTTCTATGACCTGTGTTACACATTCTACATTAGGGTTTAGTGTGTATACACCTCAGTGACGTGTCACATTCCACATTAGATATGTATTGTATGTGAACATAGTCATGGCTATGAACTGTGTCAGTAACTCACACTGTATAGCAATTGTGAAGACATGTGATGCCCTGCAATGGCTATGCACATAAGCTCAATGTGCAGTATGTCACTGCATATTTGTAAGGCAGCCAGACAACACTGCATCAGCTGAAGGCCTATGTTAGTATAACACATCCCTGCATTGGGACACCATTACCATACTGTAGATTGGAAAGGACAGCATTGTATTACACATGTATGCATGTCATTCAACATGTCAGCAGAAGATGTGATTGGCAAGGTCATACGCCACACATCAGGCTGGTGTACTATAAACCTGTGCTGGTCTGTGGCATCATTGCAAAGTAGGGACAGCCCTGTCAAACGTGTATAAAGCCACATGCACAATGTCTGTAGACTCAGCTCAGGGGTAGGCAGAATACTGTTGAACAGACATGCACTGCTTTGGGGGAGATATGTAAGCTAGGGCTCAGGCAGACCTAATATTCAGTCGACATACCCTTCTACTCATGTCCTCACACATAGGCATGGTGGCCAACACAAAGCATTAGTGGCAGATGTACAAAGGTCAACAATGGTCTGTTAACATGTAGTGTATGTTGCACACACCATGGCAGTGCAGTGCAACAGTGCAAAGTGCATGCATTGTGTTGCAGGTATGGGGCATAGGCTACTAACACAAATAGTGCAATACAGGTATGTATGCTAACCTCCACTATAATTGTGTAAGGTGCATTCCGTCTGCTATAACACATGCATGCTGTTGTGTGCAACTCAGGGATGTAGGATAACTACCACTATAACTGTCTTAAGGTGAATGCCATCTGCCATATCACCTGCATGTAGCATGTGTGTGTGTGTGTGTGTGTGTGTGTGTGTGTGTGTGTGTGTGTGTGTGTGTGTGTGTGTGTGTGTGTGTGTGTGTCTGGTATAACTTGTAATGTACAGTTCTTGTCTTCCCCTCACAAGTGTTGATGTAGGTGCATTGCCCTCCTGCAGTCCACCTGATGTTAGTGTCCCCACAGACTCTAGCAGTGATGATGATAGTATGATTGAGACACAGGCAGGGTTGTCAGGGGCTGAATCTGTGCCACTGGTTACCATTCCATCTGTATCCCCCTCATCCTAGCACATAGTTTCCCTGCCTACACATACCCCATCACCACTGGCCATAGAGGAAGGACAGTTGGCGGGTGGTAGCATGGAACAGGGAAGTGTGGAGACTATGGAAGGTGTGCCTGCACAGCATGATCCCAGTCAACTGACTGGTGATGTCCGACACAGGCATGTGCCCAGTACTGCTCGTAGGAGGACCACTGGCCAACATGCCCCTGCAAGACAAAGTACATCAGCTGGAGTCACCAGACGCATGTTTTGGGCTGTAATGGAGGCACAAGCATGTGCTGAATGGCACAACAGAGAAGGTCTGAGGCTTCAGAGGGCTGCTGTCCGTTCATTAATGGACAACATCCAGGCAACCACAAATGCTCACCATCATCTTGCAGATGTTTTGGGTAGACGATTGGGTGACATGGTGGGAGTCCTTGACCATGGCATGTCAATCCTTGAGTGTGGAATGTCTGTGCTGAAACATCTGGTGGGAGTGAGGTGTCGGGCGCATGGACATAGGTCAACTACATCACCTGTTGAAGGTCTACATGAACATGCTACTGCACATGCCTGTTCCAATAGTGGCAGTAGCAGCAGCAGTGCAGCTGGTGCTGTGCAGTCCACACCAGGACACAGCAGCCATGTGCACGTGGTCCTGGACGGTCCCAACAGGGACATGATTCCAGTGGACATATGTCATCAGACAGTACCCAATCTGGATCTCTGCCTGGTAGTGCCCATGCAACCACTGGCAGGCGCAGGTCACGTGGCCATGGCCGGACACTGTGAACTGTGAAACCTGTCTTGTACAGTTGCAGCTGTCAATAATACCCCTGTGTAGGCCAGCCACATGCCAGACCTGTATGCATGCATACACACACACACCGGAAACAAATGTAGGGCACCTCAACACACACACGCATAACATCCACACATGCCCAATGATATCACAGGCTCTAACACACACACATGATGTCATCCAATGGTGTAGCCTAAGCCTCTGGCAAACATTATCACCCTGTGCATATGATGATGCCTGTGCTGCATCCCTGACATCCACACCATCGGTGCAGGGGCATGCTCATATGGTCTGATGCACAGGGTGAACATACTAGGTAGACAATTGTAGATTAATATTGTTGAGTAGTGTTGACAGGCAGCAGACATATCATGTATTACAGTTTTAGAATGCATTTTGCACATTTGACAGTATGTATCATGTGTAACAACACTAACAGCATGTTGATCTTGATGTTCTGCCTTCCTCTTTTCGGTGTAGTTGCATGTGCCAGGGGATGTCGGTGTTTGCGGTTTTTGTCCCATATGTACATGTTGACTACTCACAGGTTTGTATGACAATACCTGCATGCACTTTGTAGCTTCCACATCACAGTTATAATCTCCCATGTTTCAATTATGTTTACTGTTCTAATGATCCAAAAGCATGACAACAGCTGTGTAGTAAGCTACTGTGTTCAGAGCCATCACATCCATAGTGGGTGACATCGCAGGTATAATTACCTGGAGCGGGGAGGAGGTAAAAGAGTGGTATGGCAGATGACAAGGGTAAAGGCCAGTGGAAATAGTGGCTTCTCATTGGGAAGCAGTAATACCCACTGCCATGACAGCATGCAAACACAGACACATCCACACACTCAGGGATTCACAGACAAGTAACACACACTCTGACACATACAGTTGCCAGTGTTCGGATGAAAACCCCTGCCTATGTGCATATCATCATTATAGTACTACGCAATTACAAGACGTGCCACAGAGATTACACATGTACAGGTAGTCGAAATGGCCTAAGATCGAGGACATCGACAGGGATACTACAGTGCAGTGAGTGCATGTGGTGAAGGGGGTTCATCAGTAGGCTATGTAGCAACAGGTCACACCCCAGGGTGTGCATGTTAACAGGTGGTTAGAATGCCCGTCTAAGATTAATGATATCAACAGGGATACTAGATTGCATTGAGTGGATGGGGGGAGGGGGCATTAACATTTCACTATGGTAAACTACAGTCTCACTCCAGGGACCGGACAGCCACACACACACACACACACACACACACACACACACACACACACACACACACACACTGTGGCATTCACAAAGATATACACCTATGTCACACATATACAGACACTTGACATGTGTGAGGTTCAACCACCTGCCTATGCCTTTCTTTCTACACTTCACTCAGTACTGATGTCAACAACAGTGTTCAGGAGAGTGAAAACATGTGGGATGTATTCCCAACCATACGCGACATACATGGACACACACACACACCGACATGTGCCAGTACTGTGAATCAAGCACCTGCCTATCTGATGATAGGTATTACAGAAGTACAGCACTATCGCATTCGCTACAAAGCTTACTGACTCTTTCCTTTGTCAACTGTGCTGATATATGCACAATATATGCACAGGGGAGGTATTACTGTTTCAGGTGTCAAGAGGTTGCCTTCAGTGTCACCCTTACTGCATTCTACATTGTCTGTCTTCCACTTCAGTTAACAAAACCAGACTTTAGCAGTTACACAGGTTATTGTAGGAATGGTTGTAATACACCAGTGAGCTGTCCTCAGTAATCATTCATCTGCAAAGTAGCCCAACCACTTAGTAGTCATGTCCAAACATCTGCCCATACCTCATGTACAGCTTACTGTACTTAGAGCATATAACCATATACAGTTGGCAATGTTAAGGCTGTATTGCAACAGCATGATGTACTAAAACAACAGTCACCTTCAAACATCAGACTTGCACACAGATGGAATCTACACAAACATCAATACATGTACACATTTGCGGTCTACATCAATATGTGCACTAGCAGGTCAAGAGGATACATTCCACACCTTCACCACACCATGTGTGAAACATAGCTGAACATTACACCATAATGGATGTTGTTTTCATGTACTGGTAGGACACAACCACCTTCACCGAGTAGCCAAGTCTACATATATGACAATAGCAAATATCAGCAAGACACCCACAGCATTATTCCATGTCATGCTCCTACAAACTTTTACTTGACAGTGCCATGGTGAAGCCAGGGCACTGTAATGGTCAACATTGAGCACATCATATTTGCCACACACACCTAATGTTTACTGGAAGACTGCCAGCAATGTGCTCTGTTAGGCTAGACAGAACAATCATTCAAGCATGTGTGAGGTCTGTGGCTTGTAAACATCTCACCCTAGCATGTACTGGCTATTGTGGTACTAAGGCTAATGTCCAGACAGCACACATCATGCATGGCTTGCAATTGTTGACATGGGGTATATGTAGGAGCTGTGGCCACATATGGCTGTACATGTCATGAACATATCACCTGTAACTACTCAGGAACATACAGAGAAGAGCTGGAGTTCCCTGAGTCTGTCAATACAGGCCTTGTGTAGGCCCTATGATCCTGTTATTTAGGTATGTTTGTAGGCATTGCATTAGGTGGACATGTCTAATGACATACATGCCGCATGGGGTGCTGTATGATATGATAGGTGTCATGAGTGACCAGTAGAGAGGGAATACTACCTCTGTTAACATAGATATCAAACCTTATGTACTGTTAGCATGTTATCTGCCATGTGCATGTGTGTAATGACTGTAGCCACCTGTATGTAGAAAGGATAACGAAAGCTATGGTAAAGCCATTTATGTTGTATGAGTGTGGGATGTACATATCCAGGGTAGGTACAGTTAGGTCATATTCAACCATGAGGGTGTTGCTTACTGGTGTACAGCAACAGTCGACTGTGTTAATGCTGACAACATCTGAGGGACCCTGGTATGTGTACAACTGAGCTGATTACAAACAGTGGTATTATTGCATTGCATAACACATTATGCAGCTGTGTCTGTACATGGGTACTTTGCACAGTTGATGTAGGCCTAGGTACAGTCCACCAATCGAAGGTTATCTGGTGCTCTACCATGCTATGTCATACCACATATGGATGTGTGCTGGTAGTCTGGGGACAAGGTGGTGGATGTATATCAGGATACAACCTAGAATGCAGCATTTGCCACTGTTACCTGTACCTGACTCATCTGTGATGAGTTATGTTGGAATAGTGGTCTTTATATGTGAGTAGCCTTTATTAATATGTGCACACCACCACCTGGAATGGTCCATACCACTGTTATGGCCCACATGTCTGGATCTCAGTTATATGGTGGTAGTGCAATTGTGCACTACAGAGCCTTCAGCCAGGTGTTCCTCACTGCACAGATGTCAGTATTCCACACTGTAGGTTCTACATTGAGCAAATGGATTATTAAAGCCACACATCTAGCACTGGTTAGCATAAGCATCCAATGCAATTGTCTTGTAGGTGTCAGGGTGTTACTTCTGGGTGTAGGACATTTCCCTTGGAATGCAGCTATATGGGTAAATGCAACCTAGGTATTATCCACACACACTTGAAATATGGATGCATGTGCTCTGTGTCGAAGGCTTGTCGTTCAGTCATGACAGCCCGGAATGACAGACACTGGACAACCTCATAATAACACCAGGACATTGGCTCATTGTTTTGGTCTAGCAGTTGCCACTCGTACCATGACATCACTGCGAGTGGCAGTAATGTGCTTGGTAGCAAATGACTCATGTAAGGTGACAGACAGCAGCAGAAATTGTGTATATAACCAATGTGAGATATACTTAGAGTAGCAGTCCTGCTAATAATGACAACTACTAACATAGCCGGGAGAGGTCATTTTGACACCTACACCTCAGTACCATTACACAATGTGGCTCACACATTATGCTTGCACATGCCATTGTTCCACGTATAATGCCACTGTCCACAATCTGCTATCAATGTATGCCTTTCACGGCAGCAAGGTGTGTGACACATGGTGTAGGTAGCATCCGCCTGTGTGTCCCAGTTAACCTATTGTCTGTCACATCCACACATGCATGATTGTGTATACTTAACATATATATGTCAGTACTTCATGTACATGTATGCATGTGTATCACACAGCACAGATATATCATTTACGGGCCACATACAGGTATCAGGTAGTAAACCAGTATGATGTGCATATATAATGACAGGTAAGATGTACATAGCTGTAAACCTGTATGTTTACAATAGGAGTCCATTACAACATGTTCTGTACATGTAAGTGTATGAGCATGCACACTGTGGCCTTCTGTGGTTAGAATCGGAGTGCATCTCAAGCAGCCCTGTGCTACTAAGTGTATGAGCGTACCCACTGCCACCTTGTGTAATTTGAATCAGTGCATCCAACAAGCCCTTTTTTATTAAGTGTATGAGCATGCCCAGTATAACCTTGTATAGTTGTAGTAATAGTGCATCCCAAACGGCCCTGTGCTACTAAGTGTAAGAGCATGGCCAATGTAACCCTGTTTAGTGATAGTAGTTGTCCATTCCACAGATGGGCATACTCCAGTTCAGGTTCCTGTTGTGCTACAACTATACCTCTCAGACCTACCCATGTACTACCTGCAGATGATGTGTCTTGTTTGTGCATACAGGTTGTAATGGACACCTACTTTAAACACACAGGTTTACAGCTATGTATTTCATGACTGTCAGTGTCCCTGTTGTTGTCCTCAATCTTAGAAGAGCATCCGGACTGCCTTGGAATGTGTAATCACTGTGGTACATCTTGTAACTGCGTAGTACTGTAATAGTGATCTGTAGATACGCAGGAGTTCTGATCCCACCACTGGCAACTGTGTGCGTGTGTTTGTGTGTGTGACAGCAAATGCCGGAGTGTGTGTGTCAGCAAATGGCTGAGTGTGTTTGCATGTGTGTGTCTCAGCAAATGCCTGAGTGTGTGCGTGTCAGCAAATGCCTGAATGTGTGTGGCAACAAATGCCTGAGTGTGTGTGTCAGCAAACGGCTGAGTGTGGTTGTGTGTGTGTATTTCTGTCTGCATCCTGTCATGACAGCGGGTTTTGCTGCATTCCAATAAGATATCACTTTGGCACTGGCCTTTATCCTTGTCAACTGCTAAACCTCTCTCTCTTCCCCCCACCCCACTGCAAGTAATCAGACCTGTGATGTTATCCAGCTCAGAAGTGGAATCAGAGTAAGTGTAATTGTATGCGTTCTGTAGCACATACCCCAACTGCATACCACTGTACTAGTTACATTTACATAGGCAAGATGTGTATGCACAATACTGGCAAGTGTGTGCGTTTGTATGTGTGACTACCCTGTAGCCAGGCATACACATGTGTAATGTCTTTTAAAACACCATGGTAGCCATCTGCGGTGACTGGTGTCTACAAAGTATTACATAGTTAGGAATGGTAAAGAATACACAGTCAAGCACGACTACAGTTGGGTATGTTATTTTCCTGTGCCACTGTCGAGCAGTGACACAGAAGTGGTTGCTGGGGTGTAAGTTCATACCCATCATTCCCCCACCAAAATCCACAATCCCTGGGGTAGATTACATTAGCTATCATTCCGCACCCCAAACTCCACATACACAACAACCATCCCTTCTCTGGTGAATTGATTAAGATTTAAATGTTATAACACAAGAGATGCCTCTGTTTTGTGTACACGTCAGTTCCTTTGGAACCCTTCTGTGTCACAAAGGGTGTTCAGACGTGTGTGTGTGTGTGTGTGTGTGTGTCTATATATATATATATATATATATATATATATATATATATATACATATATATATATGTGTGTATATATATATAGGTATATATATATATATACATCTATATATATATATATATATATATATATATATATATATATATATATATATATATATATAGTTATGACAGTTGTACAGATGTAGACTAGTCTTTGTTGTTTCACAGAGTACAGTACATTCACGGGTACTGTACATATGTACACAAAGTGAGTGTCCCATGTGGTTTCAGTAATGTGGAATACCTGTAGTACGATGTGCATTATAAACTCCTTTCAACATGTACACAACCCAGATGGCTTAGTGGTACATCCAGTGACCTCAGTGTGCATGGTCCAGTGTTCAAGACCTGCAAGCCTTGTTGATACTGTCAATTAGAACTGAATAAGACACTTTTAAGCAGTTGTAGGGGGTGTAAATGTGTTTTTGTGACAGTAAGCAGCAGGTACACACAGGTAACAGACATGTACAACTTGCAGTACACTTGAAATGCCCTTCTTTGGCAATCCTGCTGATGTCACCCAACTACGAATACACCTCTGGGTCTGCTGTAACCCAGTAATCTCCATGGCGCATGCTGTAACTGCGTAATGCTGTAGAGTGATAAACTAGTTAGGTAGGGGTTCTATTCCATGACAGGCCAAGTGTGTGTGTGTGTGTGTGTGTGTGTGTGTGTGTGTGTGTGTGTCTGTCTGTCTGTCTGTCTGCCTGAGAAAGAAACAATGCTTTTTAAACTATGCACACTCTTTACAATTCACATAACCACCTTTGGCAATCCTGCTGATGTCATCCACCTAGAAATACACCTCTGGGACTGCTGTAACCCAGTAATCTCTGTAGCATGTGCTGTAACGGCATATTGCAATAGTGTGATAAACTAGTTAGGTAGGGGTTCTATTCCAAGACATGACAAGTGTGTGTGTGTGTGTGTGTGTATCTGTGTGTGTTTGACAGTCAGAGGCTGTGTGGAGGTGGCTGTGAGTGTCTAACCACTGGACATGTTGGGGAGCAGATTTTGTAGTTTTCCTATATGGTGTTTGTATTATATGTCACAATGTCCACCTCACGAGGAGTACAGATGTCAATCAGCCAAGGGACTGTGTTGGCAAGCCATACCCCTACATCTGGCAAAAGGCCTGGTGAACAAAGTGTGCAACTCTACTATTACCTGGAATATGTTCTGAACCCATGTGTCATACAGAAACACACTTGCCTAGAATATCCCGCTATGTTGCTAGTACCCTGCACATTGATGACAGATAGTAGTCATGGTATGATTGCAGTGGGCTGCAGAGGGAATGGCACCCTGTCCAGCAGTACAATAGGCACATAATTACGGACAATGTGCTTTCACTATGTTCCCCAATGGATGCCTGCAACATATGTGGTGCCATCAAATGTGATCCACATAGGCCATACAATGCCTTACACACGTGTCCTGTATGAACAGATGCCACTGACACCAGGGAATACCTGTATCATGCTATCAATGCAGGTGCAGGGTCAACCTGCTGTCTATAAGCAGGTCCTGCCACACCAGGCCAGTATTGGCATATCTGAGGATAACAGTCTGGGTACACAACATGTGCCAGCCAAACCAGGTACACTTGTACATGTTACTGTACATTATTGTGGGACGTGCACATCCCTGGCAATGTCCATGTCAAGGACTCTCAAACACAGACATGGCATGCGTTGCAAAGCAATGGCCATACACAATGGTAACCAGGATGACAGGACAGTTCATACAATAACCATCTGTGTGGGACATTGCAGACACTACATCCCTGAACCACACTGCACAACATTGTCGGGTGGCGTGATGCCAAGAATTACCCCTCATCCAGCCTTGTACAGCCATCTTGCACAGCCAACTACTACACATCCATGAAGCAATGCACACATGCATGTCAGTCCTGGCAACTTGTGTCTGCGTGTGGGGTATGATGCTCCCAACCACAGTCACACCCAGTATAACTCCCATTGGCATACCGACTGATGTCAGACACGTTCACATGCCCTAGCCCATAGAACCACCGGATATCCCCTGTGGTGCATGTAGTACCTGTGCATTACTGCAGTGTGGCAAACTAAGTAGTTAGGAAGTGTATTTGTGGGCCTGGCAAAGTGTAGCAATGTGTCTGAGTCCCTTATAGAGTGTGGTTGTGTTGACAATGACATCCGTTCATGTGGACAGCCATGTGTGCTACACCTAATGTATGTCTACTGAATCGCTGTTGCAGATGTCGCTCACCAGCACACATATATGTTCTTACAGCACACCAACATGTCAGCTTTGTGGCACATGGAGTAAATGCATACACTTGTAATAGTAATGGCTAGGCAGTCAGGGGTTTGAAACCCTGTACTCGTAGGTGTGTGACAGATGATGCTTAGGTTTTAGTCTCCAAGCCCTTATCTGATGTACTTTGCCTCTGTCTGGCCCTCCCACACACTCTCTGGTGGATGTGGAGTTGTACACCTGCTCAGCAACAGCTTGTGTTTTGTAAGTGATGGTCATGATCAGGTGATGGCCTCTGCACCTATTGCAGTCCTCCTCTAGCTGATTGCATGTGGAACAGCTGTGGTGATGTTCCCATAGCCAATCGCATGGAAACACAGTACAATATCTAGGAACATCATGGTGGTGTTTGCCCATGACAGTCGCTGTGAGTGGAACCTGGATCTGATGTTTGGTAAACAGCATCACAGATGATATCTGGATATTCCTCAAACAACATACACAGAGTAAAATAGCCTAAAGACAGGAGGGTGATGTGCCAGACATGACTACAGCATGTAAGTGTAGCTATGCTTCATTGAGACTAATGTCAGTTTAACAAGTTGTGGGTGGTAATGGCTATTCTGCATGTTTTAAAACTGACAAGACAGTGCTCTGTTTGTGAGGAAACCCCCATCTGTAGGGCCATCTGTGGACTGGTCAGTGTGTGGAACCATTTGTTTCCTGTGTTACTCACTGAACACATATCTGTGAACTGCAGAAGCATAGTGTGAGGATTGCAGTCAGTACATGGTGATAGTGATGAGAGTTACTGCCATCGCTTCGCATCCCTGATTGGACATATGTCACATGAAATAGTGGCATGACAGTCACTGTCTGAGGTTCTCACAGTGACATGCCAATAATGGGCCACTGTTCATAGCTGCAGTCACAAGTCTTCTACACTTTGTACAGATATCATGCAGTATATATGCATGTGTTGTGCTCCCTCTCAAAATGTATACCATCTGTCGTGTTGGCTTGATGGTCATATCTATGCATACTATTATAAGTAATCCTGAATGCTGTTGACTATTACTAAGCCATATCTGTGTTAAAACTGCAACATCATAGGCTGTATGGGTTTGGAGGTCCTGGCAGAACCTCCTGTCCCACTTCAGCTGACCATAGCACCAGGCACCAGCACATCTGGGGCCCAGCCTTGGACCTCCACCTCTGTTGGCTCTGAACCACCTTCTGGTGGAACCACCACTGAGGATGGGGCTTGTACCCCCTGGGAGCAGGTCCAGACAGGCACTTGTCCGCTGTCGTACAGTCCCGGACGTGGTGCGTAGGGGGTTCAATAAGGGGTTTTCCAGGCCAGATATGCCATCTTGAGGGCAGAGTGTCACATTTAGAGGGTGAGCCTGCTCCTCCTAGACAGCCCTCAGCACAGCCACCTTTGCAGCTGTTTTGGTGCAGTGGTGGCTGCCCATGGCTGGGGACCTCCATCCCACGTTTTCCATCTGGGGGCTCATGGGCTTGTGACTGCTGAACACCTCTCCCCGTCCAAGGTGTATCCCCCAAGTTTCATATACCGACCATGTATGCTGTCTTGTCTGTCATCCTACCCAACCTATCCACCATGAGCATACCTACTATCCTTCCCCCACATCCCACTCTCACCCTACGGAAACAAAAGGCCAATCAGTTCCTAGAACAACATTTGCCCCATACATAGCTGTCCATTTCACACACGTGTCCACTGGACACATGTAACCTTTTTAATATGTATCACAACATACTCCAGTTATCCTCACCCCTGTCTGTCTGGCCATTCACCTTTTTCATGATGATGATGTCGCACACAGCACCTTGCAAGAGTACTCTTCTCACATAATGATTGGACAGGAACTGTTGTGTTAATGTAAATAAAATGCACAGAGTGATGTATTTGACCAATGTACAAATGTGTGCGTCTATTAATAACACATGTCTGTCTGAGGATGTCTTGATATTACATAGGACAACACCACTACATAATACAGGTGTTGCTGGTGTTTCCCTTTTCATTCCTTTTTAATGCTTTGTTGTCATATGGGATGTTCTTGATATATCTATATAAATGTATGTATCTATATCTGGACATAAACACACACACATACATCCAGATGATGGAATACATTTCCTATACTGTTGAATGACTGTGCTGGATGATATGTTTGTGATAACATCTGATGTCTGTATATCTGCCATGGCTTAGTGGTAAATCGCATTGGCTGTGTGTGCAGGGTCCTGGTTTCGAGCCTTGCAAAGGCTGTTTATTTTGTTGTTGGGCAGAACAAGGCCGTTGGGTACAGAGTGATTAAGGCACATTAAAGCAGTTGTGAGCGGGTGTGCATCAGTTTGCGCAGAGCTAAGCAATGCTAACCTTGGGTTACAGTGTCTTACACTCAGTTAGCCTCTACATTGCTTCACCAGTGTGATACTCGCATACCAGCGGCCAAACAGGCTTGCTCCCACACTTGCAAATGCACTGCATTTGGTGTTTGCATCTGACACTCATACCCCTGAGTGGGAGTAAGAACTACGATATTACCTTGTGATGCCTATTACATCGGATTACATGCCTACAGTATCGGGAATGGCTGCCCATTAGGCGAAAGCATGCCATTCGACTGTACAGAATCCGCGGCCTGTCCAGAGTTTGACTCATATTATTAGTGTGTTCCTCTTACAATCTGCACCTGTCTGGCTAATACATGGGAAATGACACTCTTCAATACAAACAAGTAATTGGGTTTTGGAGCCCACATCCTTCAGCCAAGTCATGCTACTGCATACCTATTATTCTATCATCTTTCTAACTTTCTAAGTGGAATATGTGCTTTCTGTCCCTATCAGACCTATCAAATGATTGGGAACAAATATCAAATGAATCAGGGACACATCATGACAACATCAGGGACACATTTAAAATATTAGTGCTATTAACCTGACACACTAACAGACTCAGAGCATATGAATTAATACACATTTTTTTGAAGTAAGTTATGTTTATAACTCTTGTTGTCATTATTCATTACGTGTAATTCACCACCTTTCCTCCAAAAGTCGCTAGTTTTAGGAGGGATTAAGTGGGACAGAAGTCGCTAGTTTTAGGAGGGATTAAGTGGGACAGAGTTAGAATTTGAGTCAAAATCAGGGACATCCCTGGAAATTGGGGACAGTTCAGAGGTATGGTACCTATTTGTTCCCCCAATGGTTTATGTCCTGTCCAGTGGATTTGTTCTTAGGGGTTGAGAGGTATGGGCGTAAGCTATGCTCATTTCAGAATATTACTTATATCCCCAGAGTGGTCCTAATACGACTGCGCCAGCCAACACCTGCATGCCTAGGCCCATAATTGCATACCCATAGTTCCCCCACCTGCCCCTCCTCTACAGCACTCATCCTTACTGTGGGTGCCGGTGGGGTATAAACAAACCACTACACACTGCCCACTCTCTGCGTGTCGGGACACATGTCATACATTGTATCGGCCCATGGGTTATCAGGCTTGCACAACTTACAGATCCGTGTACGTCTACAACCTGGTATGATGAATCATTACAGGGACTGACTCAGATGATCATTAATTTTTAGGTGTCCCACAAGGGACATTGATGTCTTTGTTTCAAGATTAGACCTGGCAGGTCTCTCCCACTGGTAGCATCCTGCCGGTGGTCTGGGAAGCAGTGGTGTGTTGACTTTTATTGTGCGTCTGTATGTCTCAACGGCCTAACTGGGGGGTGGGGGGGTTGATGCTACGTGTTACACTTTTGTTTATTGGACCCCTCACCCCCATATGCAAGGCCTGTGAACATATGTAATTCCTAACTGCAGTATCATATCCTAGCTATATACATGTGTATATTTACAGTCATATATTTATATCTATATATATATATATATATATATATATATATATATATATATATATATATATACATATACATTACTTTATACAGCTATATCTGTAAATGTATGCATACATGTATATATTTATATATTGCTGTCTATATATATATATATATATATATATATATATATATATATATATATATATATATATATAAAAAATATATGTGTCTATGGGTGTCTGCATATGTATATATATATATATATATGTTGGTATGTATATGTATTCTGTCTCTGTACGTATACATTTGTACTATGGAGAGGAAGAGGTGCATCTCCATGTCGTTATGGGTAGATATACACACACACATACCTCTACATATATACTTCTACATCTGGTTATTCCATTCTTTGCCATATAGATTACACTTTGCTGCAGTGGGACTCGTAATTGGTGTGGCTGCTTGTTGGGCGACGCCTCTGCCCAATTAACACATTTGCTTATATCACTGGGGCTGTCCATTTAGGCCCACATCAGCCAACACCTGCACACCTAGACCCATAACTAGCTTCCCATAGTTCCCCCACCCGCACCTTCTCTACAGCACCCATCCTTATTCTGGGTCCTAGTCGGTTCTGAGTACACTACTACACGCTGCTCACTCTCCACTTCACGGGACCCATGTCATACAGTTGTCTCGACCCATGGGTCATCAGGCTTTCCCACCCTTGTATTCCGGGTATGTACACAACCCAGCCATAATGTTTGGCATATCACCTTCTTTTAGTCTTGTCAAATTTTTGGGGTGTCCCGCAAGGTAGGCTCCTGTTTGTGTTTCAAGATTAGATTTCACGGGTGCACTATATACCCCCCCCCCATTTGTATCCTGCCTGTGGTCTGGGGAGCAGTGGACTATTTATATTGTTTGCAGGTTTGTGTGTATGTTTTCCATGTCTGGCTGGGGGGGGGGTGGAAGGTCATGCTACATGTTTTATGTTTCTTGCTTGGGCCCCTCACTTCCATTGGCATAGCCTGTGAACATATGTCACTCTTGTGTGCTGTTTCTTATCATAGCTGTATATCTGTGTATATCAACGCACACACACACACTCATATACATACATATATATATATATATATATATATATATATATATATATATATATATATATATATATATATATATATATGGTTTACTATCAAATGTCGAAGGCAGTATAATCAATCGAGGAACGGTTTTACCATTTGTCGAGGTAGGGAGGATGTTTGTAGTAGGGTATTATACTGTACACCTACCTCGACCCATGGTAAAACCGCTCGATTGATTATACTGCCTTCACATTTGTGTTTCCGACCTATATATATATATATATATATATATATATATATATATATATATATATATATATATATATATATATATATATATATATATATATATCTATATATATATATATATATATATATATATATATATATATATATATATATATATATATACATATATGTATATGTCTGCAACTATATATATATATATATATATATATATATATATGTATAGTTTTTTATATATATATATATGTGTGTGTGTGTGTGTGTGTGTGTGTGTATATATATATATATATATATATATCTGTGTGTGTGTGTCTGTAAAGCAATGCATACCCCGCGCAAACACACTTACACATGCTTACTGGTGTTTATATATGCTTAAAAATGCTTACTAGTGCCTTATTCATTATGACACTAACACTTCACTCCAGTTCACTTTTAATTGTTATTTTGCAGGTTATACAGCAGACAGATGTCGAAATATGTTCATGTACAGATTACCGATGGAAAATGGTATGTGATGCAGTGGGATTCGGAACGGGAATGTCTGTTCGTTAGGCGGTTGCTCTAACCAATACACTATTGCTGTGCTGCTTCAATTGCATATATACCCATATACCCATGACTCCTGGTTCCCCAAACACCCACCCCAACACCTCCCTAACACTGCAGTCATCCATTCTCCAGTTGGATTCACAGTGTGTCCACACCACTACACAATGGCCACTCCCTACTCCTGTAGACCCATCCCATCGGTTGACTCACTCCACGGATCCTCAGAACTCCCAAACGTTTAGTCCGCAAACATTGGTGACATGAGTGACCAAAAGGAAACTACTCACAATTTTTGGGTTATCCCACATGGGACACGCATATCTTTATGTCAAGATTAGACTCTATACATCATTACATCCTTACTTCTGTTAACATGACACTACAATAAATTAATAAGTATGACTATGCAGTAACGCACACATCACACATGAGAGCCTAGTTATGTACGTGTTCGGCATATTTCTTTTACAAATAGACTGGTTTAGTAACTGGCATTGCCATAGCCTGTGGTGTGAGTAGCAGCGCTTTGCTCACTCCTGCCCAGCTTGATAGGACATATGCTGACAGTGCTATATAATACTGGGGTTGCTGTTGATTCCCTTCTCATTCCTTTTGTATGCTTTATTGTTACGTCGTTCATTCTTCATAATATATATATATATATATATATATATATATATATATATATATATATATACATATTATATATCTGTACATACTTATATACATTTCCTATGCTGGGCACTGCTTAGACCAGCGCAAGCACACTCAGACTTGCTTACTGGTACTTATATATGTTTACTGCTGCTTATTTGTGCTTACACCTGCTTACTAGTGCCTTATTCATTATGACAGTGCCACTTTGATTGAATGACATTTAGTTAAATATCTCATGCGATACTCATGTCGGTTTTACAGCAAAACGACATTCATTCCACATGGAAAATGATATGTGCTACTGTTGGGCTCGAACCGTGAATGCCTGTTCATTAGGCGAATGCTCTAAACACTACACTATTGATCTTTACATTGATTCCGCATGTTTTTCTCTGTTTGAATGATTTTGATGTGTAAGCTATGCTTGGCGGAGGGCAGTGATGTGCAAACATGCTGCGCTTTGCTTACACCTTCGATATTGCAGCAATTCAAATGTATAATAGGGACATGGGGAATCTAATTGTGAAAGTTCCAGGGACGGGGCTCAACATTCCACTACGTGCTTGTTTTTTTACTACTTCAATTTTATTTCACTGTTCATGGACACTCTTGTATGCTTAGCATACATTTCGGTATCCACGGACACTGAATTACTGACTTACTATTAGAGGCAGGATCTACTAGTAAGCACAGTAGGTTGTGCAACTGTCGGGGCATGTTTACGCCTCCGTAGAGCACTTGTACACACCCCCTGCACTCGCACACGTTTCCTGTGCATGTCAAGGGTGCGGCGGCATGCCCTCATACATATTCATATGGCGCTGCTGCACCATCTGTTGTGAGGACGCCCGGTGCAAGGCTAAAACCGTCCTTGCACCGAGCTTCTTGAATCCTGGGGAATGTCTTTACAAATGTAGCCCATCTCTGCACTCTTACTAATATAATTTCCTCCTTGATCAAATTTGGCTACCAAACTGTCATCATCTCCCACAGAATTTAGGCAATACTGTCCAATAACTGTACCCTATGTAAATATTACTCCAAAGTCAACCAAATGTCCCTGTCTGAGGAGCAGAAAAAATTTAAAACCACCTTCTACTTACCAAGTCATTAAGGCTGCGCCATAGACAGTGGATATAAAATGTTTATACACCCCTGTTAAAATGCCATTTTTTTGCGATATAAAAAAATGAGACCACAATAAATTATTTCAAAAGTTTCACACCTTTAATGTCACCTATAACCTGTATAATTCAATTGAAAACAAACAAATTTGTTAGGGGAAAAAATATAAAAAACAAAAAACGTACAATAATCTGGTTGCATAAGTGTCCACACCTTTAAACTAATACTTTGTTGTATGTGCACACCCTTAAACTAATACTTTGTTGAAGCACCTTTGGAACTGATTACAGCATTCATTCTGCTTTGGTACACACCTGCCATCAATTAAAGAGACTCTGATTAACTCCAAATAAAGTTCATCTGTCCTAGTAGGAGAGTTTCCTTACATTTACTCACTTACATGCTATAGCAAAAGCCATGGGTCGCAGAGAGCTTACAAAGCATCAAAGGGATCTCATTGTTGAAAGGCATCAGTCAGGAGAAGGGTACAAAACAATTTCCACAGCACTGGATATACCAAGGAACACAGTGTAGACAGTCATCAAAAAGTGGAGAAAATATGGGACAATAGTGACGTTGCAAAGAACTGGACATCCCTCCAAAAGTGATGAAAAGACAAGATGACAACTGGTCAGGGAGGCTGCCAAGAGACCTACAGCAACACTGAAGGAGCTGAAGGAATGTCTGGCTACTACTTGTTGTGTACTATATGTGACAACAATCTCCCATATTCTCCATATGTCTGGGCTATGTGGTAGGCTTGCAAGCCGGAAGCCTTTTCTTGCACAGAAAAACATCCAGGCCCAGCTAAAATTTGCAAAACAATACATCAAGTCTCCCAAAAGCATGTGGGAAAATGTGCTATGGTCTGATAAGACCAAGGTTGAACTTTTTGGCACAATTCCAAAAGGTACACTTGGCACAAAAACAACAGTTTGCATCACCAAAAGAACACCATCCCCACAGTGAAGCATAGTGGTGGCAGTATCATGCTTTGGCATTGCTTTTCTTCAGCTGAAACTGAGGCTTTAGTGAAGGTGGAAGGAATTATGAACAGTACCAAATACCAGTCACTTTTGGCCCCAAACCTTCAGGCATCTGCTAGAAAGCTGAAGATGAAGAGGAATTTCACCTTTCAAGATGACAATGACCCCATGCATATATTCAAATCAACAAAAGAATGGCTTCACCAGAAGAAAATTAAAGTTTTGGAATGGCCCAGCCGGAGCCCAGACCTAAATCCAATAGAAAATCTGAGGGGTGACCTGAAGAGGGCTGCGCACAAGAGATGCCCTCGCAATCTGACAGATTTGGAGTGCTTTTGCAAGGAAGAGTGGGAAAATATTGCCAAGTCAAGATGTGCCATGCTGCTAGACTCCTACCCTAGAAGACTGAATGCTGTAATTAAATCAAAAGGTGCTTCAATAAAGTATTAGTTTAAGGGTGTGCACACTTATGTGAACAGCTTATTGTACATTTTTTATTTTTTATATTTTTTCCCCTAACAGATTTGTTTGTTTTTCAATTGAATTGTACAGGTTATATGTCACATTAACGGTGGGAAAAGTTTTGAAATTATTTATTGTGGTCTCATCTTTTTATATCACAAAAATATGGCATTTTAACCAGGGTGTGTAAACTTTTTATATCTACTGTACAGCTCACTTCTGGGCCCACATAAAGCAAAGTATACAGAGCACCCTTCCTGTCTGATACAAGTATAATGGGAAATTCAAAAATAAAACTAATGTGGAATTATCAAATAAATAATTTCTATAATAAGAGAAAAAACTGCTTGCTTCATAATATGGACTCCCCACTTCCCATCAAAAGAAGGCACTTAGGCAGACCAGCAAAGAGCTCAAGCTCAGCATTAAAAATAAAGTAGGATTTAATCTAAAAGCAAAAACCTTTACAAGTAACACTAATACTGTAACAACTTCCAGTCAAACAGTTCTACATATTCTGGTCTTGAGGCCATAGCCAACCTCCTAGATGACACCTTATATTCTAGTTTCACAGATCCCACTCACCCCATGTATCATTCCTTGCATTACTAAATTCATCATCTCCCAAAATCATTACAGTGCAGAAGCTACAAGATTTATACAAAAACAAAAACTCTGTGGGGCCAAACAATATTTATCATTTACTATTTATTTACTTGCATTTGTTTACTGGGAGGTATACTGGGCAAGAGTAAGCCTATTTTCAGTACAGGCCTGGGGAGAAAAGCTCCAAAAAACAAAACATGATAAAGCTACAGAATCAAAATACAGAAATCAAGCAGTGATGGTAGAAAACACTACATTACAGAATAGTTGATGCAATAAAATTAGGGTTGCCACCTTCCTTCACGGATAAAACCGGAGCAAAGCCACGCCCCTCGCATCACCAGTAACCCCGCCCACCCCACCTCCTCTCCCGCCAACATACCGCCTATTTTGTGACGTCACGACAGCATAACTCAACGGGAACGCCCTCTTTTTTCGTTCCCACCGCCTGCTTTTAGCTGATTTACTATGCTTTTCTGTAAAAAAAAAGCATAGTAAATCAGCCGATTTACAGTGTGGTGGCAGGATCCATCCTCTGAAACTATAGACAGGATCCTGCTGTAGACCGCTGGGCAGACAAAAAGCATACACCATAAAGTACAAGGTCCACAGAAATGTCCCTTTGCATTTTGAATATACGAGTCAGAAATGAATGTATAATCAATTTTGGAAGATCCGTTTGATAATTTATACACGATGGTGTTACTTTTGTTTCTTAGTCTAATTTTCTGTTTTACTTATGGTTTGCCGTACATGTTACTGAGCTTGCTTTTGCTTGGATTATCTTCACTCAACCAATTTCTGACTTAAATTAGTAATATAACAATTATTCTAACTGTGTCTTCTTTCTGTGTTCCTTACAGCAAAGCAATTTTACGATTATTTAAACAGCAAGTTGTAGAAGCAACGATTTTTTGATTCGCACATACTGTAGTTGCATTGTTAAAATATTATCCTTTTTCATATGAAAATGATACTCCCATTTTGCTTCCCAATAAACAAATTAATTTGTTTACTGCACTGGTTAACACCACGGTACTTGTTTCCCAATTTCATTATTCGTCAAAGATACAGCCAAGGTGGATTTGTAGTTTACTGTAATTTATTCATGTTCACACTTGCACGTGTAATGATGACCAAAGCACTTAACCACTAAGCCATTAATGGCACTTTCATATAGCGCCGCTTTTTATCCACTCATTTTCGCGGGCTTTGCGCGGATTTGACTTGCAAATCTACATGTTGATTGGCTGCTTGCTGCATGAGCCTCTTCTGCAGCAAGCAGCCAATCAACCGAGATTCCAAGACGGGAATTTTAATTTTTTTTTTGACGTACATATGCGCTGACGAGCCTGACATCGCTTTCCGGACTCCCAGAGCAAGAACCGGAGAACCGGAGTGCCCTATTGATTTCCGGGCACTCCGGAAAAAAAACGGAGGGGTGGCAACGCTAAATAAAATAGATAATACTGGTTATACAGGTTTTAAGTATGCAAGCCAAACAAGAATACAATTAATGACATGGGATAATAGCGAATGCGTGAACAATACAGTATTACAATTTTGTAGTACAGAGGGAAAGATGGAGCGCAGCAGAATGAAGATTCTGAATGTAAGCTATAGCCTCAGAGCTACTGCCATATAGCCATCAAGAGTGAATAGAAAACATGGTAGGTAACTGATATATAAGATTAAGTGTGGCTGGGTGGCACATATTGGACTTAATAAGTTGGAAGCACTGAATGTATATATGGGGAGTCTGAGCCATACGTAAGATGGGGAGGAAACGTAGAAATGCTAGGAATATTAGATTTTTTTATAATCAGTGCTGGTACATGTACATAGCCAATGGGAGAACAGGTGTTGTTTCAGCGAAGTCTTAAAGCATTCAGGGATGCTAGTAGACCTAATTTAAGGAGGGAGAGCATTCTATAGTTTTGCTATAGCATATGGGTAATGCATTTGACTGGTGGAAAGGTTAGGTTTTGCTACATTAACGAGCATCTGATTGACTGATCGCAGAGGTCTATTTGGGTAATACATGGTGAACAGATAGGCGGGGGCAGTAATATCACAGTTTTACAGACTAATTTCTGTGATAGTGTAGATAATGAAAATTCTGATTGGTCTTCCTCCTTAAGCTTCAGTGTACTTGGCATACAGATGTTTGTAACTCCTCCTGTGTAGCTTTCCATTTTCCACAAAAAATTTGAAAGGATCTTGTTTTGACTGTTTGAACAACTACTTTGGCATTTGGCTGCAAACTTTCACATGGCTTTTGCGTACTTAACTTCATACCCTACCTTATTTTGTAGTTTTGTAATAAAGGCATACGCCACTGTAGGGGCACAGTGTTTCACTAGCTCAAGTGTTAATGGGCAGCAGGCTGAAGTGCAAATTTACAAAATGACAATCCTTATAGCTGTTTCTTATAAGATTTGGTACAGCTCCTTCTCACTAGATTTTTCAAAGTTTGGATCATTTTTTCCACTTGTACATTGGTTTGTGGATAGTGTGAACAGGAAACTGTATTTCTGAATTCCCACCCACTCACTCAGAGATCTTCTGATTTATTTTCTATTATGGAAAATTGTTTGATGCAGAAATATCAGGTATCACCTGTGGTCTTGAGAATATACTACTATTGCACTAGTCACACTAGTACCTAACTGTGTCAAATAGCTTGAAGATTTCAATGAACTTGGAATGATAATCTACTCATGTAAGATACGTAGCTTCCTATAAATTAAACAAATCTGTATACAATCAGTTCCATGGTCTTTTTTCAACTCGGCTGTGCTATTATTTCCTCCTTTTGGATTGTTGCTATGCTGAGCACTTCAAATGACATAACTTTGAACTACTTCTATTTGAGCCAATATTCCTGCCTGGTATGTTGTATCAAATGACATATATATATATATATATATATATATATATATATATATATATATATATATATATATATATATATATATATATACATATACATACATACACACACATACATATACATATATACACATATATATATATATATATATATATATTATATATCTAGATACACATACACACACACACACACACACACACACACACACACACACACACACATATATATATATACATATACACACACATATATATACATATATACATATATATATATTATATATATATATATAGATACCACACATATATATATATATATATATATATATATATATATATATATATGTGTGTGTGTGTGTGTATATATATATATGTGTGTGTGTGTGTGTGTGTGTGTATATATATATATATATATATATATATATATATATATATATATATATATATGTGTGTGTGTGTGTGTGTATATATATATATATATATATATATATATATATATATATATATATATATATATATATATATATATATCTATATATATATATATATATATATATATATATATATATATATATATATATTTATATTTTTTTTGCATTTATTTTGGATCCCATCAATAATTTGTGTTCTTGTGTGATGGGGAATTATTTATTTTGACAGCTTTGAACATTAAGCATTGAGCACAACACACTTCTTAAAAAATAAGTCTGAATGGGATTCTTTCCTTCTGACAATTTTTGTTGATGTCAACCTCACTGTGTAACTTCTTTCAGTAACTTCATGTTTAGGTTAGAGTTAGTACAACTCTGAAATTATTCTACTTTTTCTCTTTCACTGATAACTGCTGCATTTCCCAAAGTTTATGTAATTCTTCTTCTAACAGTTATTTATCTTTGCTGATAAATTTACTGTGCTAACGTATCTGCGGTGTATAGTTCCCTTTATGTCTGTGTGTCCATTTCAGATCATAATTTGGCAGATTAACTAGGAGCCTGTGCAGTCCTGGAGGTACCTTGTCTAATTTGTTTTGAAAAGATTTGTAGTCTGTTTTAAGCAACTTGCTGGCCATATTAATTGCATTTGTTACATTCATACACTTGTAAACAGTTCGTTTTTTTGTTTAAGTAAGTCATTTGTATGCTGCTATAAGTGCACTTGGTCTGCAATAAGTGGTCTATTCTTTTGTAGAATCACAGTTCATATGCAGTTCTAACGGTATCTTCTTACAGGAAGACTGGGTTACTCATGTCAAAGTATTTTAACATTGCTGCTTTGATAGATTCTTGAGCTGTTGAAACTCTTATCCTGCGTATAGCATCATTCACAGAATACATCTTGCTCTAACATTTTCCTTGACGGCATAGTTATGTCAGACATATCTGAGCAAACTTTGTAACGTGCCACATCATTCCAAAGCTTGCACCAATGGTGTAGAAAAATAACCCCTAACTGTGTCAGTGAGCAGCATCAATATCCCCAGAATTCCAAAGTCTGAGTGCCTATTACTTCAGGGGGAGGGGGTGGTCATTTTTGTACATGATTCAGTTTTAGCCAGGCTGGACACTTCCAACAACAGTGGGGTTATCCTTGTTACCCTGGTACTTCAGAAGACTAGTCATTGTATAAAACTAATTGCTTGCTCTAGATTTCCAGACTTAATCTGGAGCAGCAAATAACATTATTTCAAGATCTGTGAAATATTCTAGAAATAATAGCAACATAATTTAATTAGGTGACTGTAATTACCTTCACATAGACTGGAGGATTTGTAGCAGCTGAGGGGAAATTTTAGATATGCTTTCCTTGCACAACTTGCCTCAGCTAATTGATTTTCCAACATGTAATAACAATTTTGGACCTGCTGATCACTAATTGTCTGATTCTATATGTCCAGTGGTTAATTCTGACCGTATTATTTTATTTATTTATTTATTTATTGCATCTCTTTTTCTAACAGGGTCAAAACAGCACTCATTTTTGAGACTTAACCTCTCATGCCAGGATATAAACTATTTAAATTCTGAATTTAATTATGATTCTTGGTTGGAAAATTGTAATTTTGATCCTCTGTATTGCTTAGACTGCTTTGAATTGTAATGTACCTCCTTGCTGAACAGCTGTAAAATAATAAGAAACTTCGGTCCTTGTCTGATCACTCCTGTTTGGTGGAAAAAAACATGTATCAGCAACTTGCTAAAGAAGAACCAAAGGAATTAAGTTGGCAAAGAGAGTTAAAGCAGTGAGCTGTAGTTCCTCTAGTGTGATGTTTGAGTCTCACAATCCTCATATGCCTGTTGTGCAACTTTGAGCAAGTCACTTAAAATTTAGGCTCGAGCCCTCAAGGGTCTCTTAGATTGCAAGCCTAGTAACTGCCTATAAAGAGACTGTATACATAGCCGTCAACCTAATATAAAAAAATATGGATGAAGACAAAAATAATGGGGGGACAAAGCCCCCAAATAGCGATAAATGATAAATAGTGCTGTTATGAACTTAGAAAGTTGCTACAATAAAAGTTTTGTGTTACCAAGCATTTCTTGAAGGATATGAAGCCTGAATCAAATGCCTGTCATTAATTAGTGAATTCAGTCCTCAACAATTTGCCAATAAAAAAAAATATGAGGCAAAAATCTGGACATTCTGCAAAAATCTGGGCAGTTGCAAGGTATGGCTGTATATAAATATTGAACTAGGGTCACCTAAAATAGCTGAAATACATTCTGTAGAAAACTGAAATAATCATGAGTGTAAGGTAAATTATGAAGAAAAGCTTGATCTGTTGTCCTTTTCATTCTTTCTTTCTTAACAAAAGCATTACGGATCTGATCCTCAGGTCTGACTTGGCTGCATACTTTAGACTTTGGATCCAACTCTCAAGTTCCTCCCTCTACCCAGTCCATCCTCAGTACCTTAGATCTCATTTGCTGCTATCATGCTCAGACATAGGGTCCTTCTCTCAAGTGTTTTTGTCAATTTTTTTGTAAGTGAAAGCTAACTTTACTATCTAAAATTCCACCCTTTTTTTACTACAACCTCCCTCTTTGTTTTCTTGCCTGTGAAAAAAAACACTTACCCACAGCAAACAAGGAAAAACCCTGTCTGCCATGGGAATCAAATTTTGTACCTCTTCAATGAATGTTCTCTAGAAATCAAAGAGGGAGAATGAAAATGTGGTTTCACAAATCTCAGAAACCTTTCCAAGATCCACAAGGAAACAACTCCTTCAATGGCAGAGGAGGCAGTTATAATGGTGGATGTCACCCTAGAGGCAAAAATCAATGTTTCAGTTATTGTTTTCCAGATCAACACTAGCAGTGCTCCTGAAGTGCTGCCAGACTGCTCACCTCTGGAGGCAGTTTGTGGGACAACTGTCCCTGAAGCCGGATGTATCAGCTACTATAACAAAAAATAGCTGGTGCTAAAAATTATATCCGGAGGTACTTCGTACCATTTTCCCAAACCCCAATCTACAAAAGAAAGAAACTTCCCAATGTTCTACCCAATCAGAGGAAGGTAGCAGCTCAATAAATTCAAAAGCTGCTAGACAAAAGAGTCATCCAGGAGGTCTCACCAAACCAAACAGGATTCAGAACTTACTCATGCTACTTTTTAGTCCCCAAAAAGACAGGGAACCGGAGATCAGGTTTGGATCTGAGCAAAATGAATCAGTGCATGAAGAAGTCAAAGTTCCAAATGCTCATGGTACAGTCTATGCTGACATTTCTTCACAAGGATTATTGGATGTGCTGTACAAATCTTCAGGATACATACTATCATATCAAAATACAGACACTCCTGAAGATATTTATACTTTCGGCTAGGAGCCAGTATTACCAATTCAAAGCCCTCCCCTTTGGACTCACCATAGCCCACAGGGTGTTCGCCAAATGTATGGCAGTGGTGGCAGCTCACTTGAGACCAAACGGATTCTGAGTGTTTCCATATCTGAATGACTGGCTCTTCACCACCCTCTCTATGTATCTCCTTAAACAATCCAGGGACTAGTTGCTTCAGATTTGTCATTTGCTGGGAATACCAATCTATTACGCCAAGTCAAATCTGACAGGAGTACAGAGCCTGTAGTTTATTTGTGCACATTTGAACATGACAACACAAACTGCATCCTTACCAACTCATTACATAGACACACTCAGATCTCTGGTTCATTAAATTCTAGTCCATCCATCTCCTCCAGTAAGATTCATTCTTTAAGCACTGAGGTCTATGGCAGCAGCACTAGTCATATTTCTTTTAGCACATTACTGTATGCATGTTCTTCAATGGACTCTAACTTTTCAGTGGTCTCTTCCTTGACAGCTCATGCCTTTTCTAGTCAAGCTTACAAAGATTTGCAAACACCACATACATTGATGGATCCAGTCAGATGACATTTATCTAGGCTGACCCTTTGTTTTACCAATCCCATTGGCCATGGTGACTACAGATGTCTCCCAATTAGGGTGGGGGGCATTACTTGGGAAGGATGGTCCAAGACATGTGGTTCCCCCCAAGAGACCAGTTTACATATCAATGTCCTGGAGATGAGAGCAGTCCTATTACCATTGTAGGCACTTCAAAATGCTCTTCCTCTAGGGATTATTGTGATTCAGACTGACAACATGTCTGTAGTCTGATATATCAACAACCAAAGGGGAACTTGGTCTTACCCTCTTTGCACAGAGGCTGTGAGAGCGTGGCAATGGGTGATCTCCACCAACTGCATTCTAGTTGCAATACACATTCCAGGGAAAACCAATCTTCTAGTGGACAAACTAAGCAGGTCCACCCTGATGCCTCAGAAGTGGTCTCTCAAACAATCAGTGGTGGAAGAAATGTTCCATCTTTGGGGCCAAACTTGCTTCAACCTCTTTGCATCCCCACAACAACAAGAGCAGTAGGTATTTTGCCCTGATCCCTCCTCTTCAGGTGGAGTCACTGAGAGATGCTGTAGTCCATGTTTAGCTATCCGGTCACCTTTATGCTTATCCCCTACTTCCTTTGATCTCCAAATTCCTACAGAAAGCAGCCCTGGGGCCTTTACAAGCCTAGCCCATAGGATTAACCTGGCATTGTGCCACCCGACCTTAGTTCCCAGTGCCTCTGTTGAGTAGAGCCACTGGAGTGATCCCAGGGGTGAATTTTCTATTTCCCATTAACTCATCAAGATTTCTCTTGAAGAGGGCCAGTAAGGTGCTCTGTTTGACATGTATGGGAAGTCTATTCAATAGCATGGGCAGTCTCTGGGTTATGAACCTGTCCCTCCAGCACGTTCTGTTGCTTGTGGTAATGAGGTTGAGGTCTTTGGAGTGTGTGGTGCACATGGATTGGGATTTCTTTAGATGTAGCATTTCTAACAGAACTGGGTCAGACATGGCTTTGTAAGTCAAGCAGAGATCGCCTCTAAGTAGGCGATATGAGATAGAGAATAGTTGGAGTTTTTTGAGTCTGTCCATATAGGACAAGTGTTTAAGACCTAGGATCCTCTTTGTGAGGTACTTTTGTGGCCTCTCCAGTTCTTGTAGGTGTCTAGTCAGGTACATGCCAAATGGGGCATTGTACTTGATGACTGACCTAATGAGGGAAGAGTAGAGGGAGACAATGACCTCTTTCTTCCTGGATTCAAAACTCTTAGTAATGAGATGTGCCACATAGAAGGACTTTCTGACCACAGTGGCAATGTGGCGGTCAAAAGAGAGGTTGCTGTCAACCTGTGTTCCCATATGGCTTATAATGCCTTCTGTGTTCAGTGGACTACCATCAATGTGGTAATTCATGGGAACTGGGTTTTTCCCAAAGGGGATGATGGCACATTTTTTGGCAGTGAGCTTAAGGCCATGGTTCTGTCACCAGTCATTGATCTCAGTGAGGCCTTTCGGTAGGATGTCAGTATCACTTGGGGAGTTAATAATAGCTCCCAACTTGCAAATGTCTGCAAACTTTGTCAGCCAGAGTCCCTTTGTGTTGGCCTGGACTTCAGATAAGTAGATAAACAGGAGAGGACGCAGGACCGAACCCTGTGGGACTCCACTCATGACTGGTCGGCAGTCTGACTTGGAGTCAGCTACTTTCACACTGTGGGTTCTATCTTTGAGCCAGTTTGTAACCCACCTAGCAATATAGGGATTGATGCCTAGCTTAGTGAGTTTTTCTATGATTCCGGAGTAGGGAATGGTATCAAAGGCCTTGGCCAGATCAAGGTAGGCTGTATGAAGCAACCTTGCCTTCATCCACAGCTCTGGTGATTGACTCAAAGAAGTTGACCAAGTTGAGCAGGCATGATCTATATTCTTGTTTATTAGGTCCACGATGGATGCATTCTATAGCTTTGCATATCAGACTCATCAGGCTAATGGGGCGATAGTTCCCAGGGTCTGTAGTTCACTCCTCCTTTGTGGAGAGGGATGACTGTAGCAGTATGCCATTCAGTAAGGACAAAGCCTGATGTGAGGATGTGATTGAATAAGGAACACAAGTGAGGTGCCAGTTCACTCTGTGGGATATTGTCATGTCTCATAAAAGCTGTATTCTTAGCCTTGGACAGTGCTGTTTTAACCTGTGCAGCAGTAATACTGGGTGCCTAGCAATCTACTGGTATTGTGATTGGTCCTTTGGGGGGGGGGTAAAGTTGGCAATGAATCTGTCAGCCAGTATATTGGCAATATCTGTTGGCTCAGTAGAGGAGGTACCATTGCGCAATAGCTCAGAGCAAGTCTGGGTATTGCAGTGAGATTCTTTACATAACTATAGAAGGCCTTGTGGTTGTCTTTACTATCTGCTGCAATTCTGTTTTCATAGCTAACTTTAGAGGATTTGATGAGGGATCTCAACTTTTTTTGAGGCTGATAATGCAGTTTTTCCAGTCTTGGGACTTCACCTTATTCCGCATCAGTTTCCTTCTTCTGTTGTAGAGTTTGTTTACGGCAGGGTACCACCAGACTGGCTTCATTTTTTTGGAGGGGAGCATCTAGTTTCTATTGGGTATGGTGAGATCCATGCATTTGTGTACGTGTTCGTACAGTGCATTGTTGCATGATTCTGCAGTCATGCAACTATTCTCCATTTGCATGGGTGCCATAAAGTCAGCCACCTCTGGTTTTAGGAGCCCAAAGTTAGCTTTTGGAGAAGTTTTGCATGGTGTTTACCTTTGCGGGGGGTGGGAGGTGGGAGGGATGGGGATTTCCAAGGTAGTTTGTGGTCGGATCTAACCAGGGAGGAGTTGAATATTGGTGTAGAGCATACCTTCCAACCATACCAAATTACTCGGTTTTTACCGAGTTTTGGGGTTCAAATAATGGGGTGCCATGATTCCCAAGTGGCACCCCTTAATTTCCAATTTCCCGGCTTTTTTGTTTTAAAAAACTTAGTTTGATGACATCATCATGTGCGCAATGACATCAGCTCTGTGAAATGGCCAGCTAGCCTGTCAGAATTGAGCAATAGGCTCACGTGCATATATTTCTGGCTGCTCCAGGAAGCCAGAAGGGAATGTGTAACTGCAGGAATGGTAGAAGCCACAATTATTTATTATGCAATGGCTGTTTGGATTTATTATGTCATGGCTTGAACAGAGACTGCAGGAACAAGCAGAAGACTTCCTCGCAGATTTACTTTAGGTGACAGAGAGGTATTTGTTATGCAGCTCAACCGGTGTGTGTGTGTGTGTGTGTGTGTGTGTGTGTGTGTGTGTGTGTGTGTGTGTGTGTGTAGGAATGGTGGAAGCCACAAGTATTTATTATGCAGTGGCTGTTTGGATTCATTATGTCATGGCTTGAACAGAGGCTGCAGGAACAAGCAGAAGACTTCCTCGCAGATTTACTTTTGGTAGCAGAGAGCTATTTATTATGCAACTCAGCTGGTGTGTGTGTGTGTGTGTGTGTGTGTGTGTGTGTGTGTGTGTGTGTGTGTGTGTGTGTGTGTGTGTGTGAAATGCCTCAAGTGAATATACTTGGTGACTAGTACCTTGGGCACAAGGTAACAAAAGCCTCAAGTCCCTACCCACCACCACTTCATAAAACTTTCCAGATTTATATGCTTCATATTTTTGTTCTGTTTCTCATAAATCTGTGATTTTCTGGATTTTTCTGGCAAATCAATGAATGATTGAATTCACTAAATTATGACAGGCATTTGAATTTCAGACTTCATATTCTTCAGAAAATAAATGGTAACACAAACACTTTTATTCTAGCAATTTTCTAACTTTATAAGATCAGTATTTGAAATGCGCCCTCTTTTTGGGGCTGCATTCCCCCATTATTGGCTTTGTCCAGGTTTTTTATGCTAAGATGTTGACAGCTATGGTGAAAAGTGAGAAGTGAATTCTATAATCCCCCATTATTGGCTCTATTCAGGTTTTTTGTGCTAAGAGGTTGAGAGCTATGGTGAGAAGTGCAAACTGAATTCACTAAATGATAGCCATTTAAGTTTCATTCTTCAAATCTTTCAGGAAACTATTGATTTGGCATAGTGGTATGTTGTTCTGACTGTAGTACACAGGGTCCTGGGTCCACGATTTGACAGCAAAATGCATGGTGGTAACAACATTTTATTCTAGCAACTTTCCAAAATTATAAAAGCAATGCTTAAAATGTGTTCCTGGTTTTTGGGCTTTTGTCACCCCCCCAATAAATTTTGGCTTTTTCCAGATTTCTTGTGCTGCAATGTTGAAAGATACAGTTGAGTGTCGAGTGGATTTTACAAGGAGCTGAGATCTTCAGGGGAGGAGGAGTTTAGTGTTGCTTATGCTGACTTTGCTTGCATTGGTAATAGCATAACAGGTTAAATGCTTGCTTTTGATGCAGAAGGCTGTGGGTTCTACTCCCACAGTATGTAGATGCAGTGCTGATACTGTACTGTGTTATTGTACTTTTAAAGGGGGTGGGTGTAACAAGTCAAGGGTGTAGCTACAAATACAACAGAACTTTCAGAAGTGAGAAAATGTCATGCACAAGGCATTTGTGCCTCTGTGGAAACAGCAACAAATATCATTAACTTAAATTCAGGAACAGAAAATCAGAATTATTATGTCCTGTGCTGTATTATAAGAAAAATATTTTTAAACAAGTACAGTACATTTTCCGGCATTCAAGATAAAATACATTTTCCACTTCAGACAGTGGGGAAGCAAGAGTGGGCAGTTAACAGCACCTGGATTACAATGATAGTTTTGATGCTTCAGGATGAATGTAGGAGATGGTCTGTCAGTACTTGGACTAAATAAAACATGCAGTTTGCCTTGTTTATTTTGTTGTGCATTACAGTTATTGAGTTGGTTTGATAACACAAATCAGAGTAAGTCAAGCAAAAAAGTGAAATTGAAAATTAAGTTCAAGAAGCTGTGCAAGATGCCCATGGCTTACACTACTGTCATTCTATATATATATATATATATATATATATATATATATATATATATATGTGTGTGTGTGTGTGTGTGTGTGTGTGTGCACGCGTGCATGTGTTTGTGTGTGTGTGTGTGTGTGTGTGTGTGTGTGTGTGTGTGTGTGTGTGTGTGTGTGTGCTCACACGCATGCATATGGAAGTAGACTTTTATGATGGAAATGTTCTGAATTGGGAAGTTTTGCCATTATTGGTTCATGCATTTTGTTTCATTGCCTACTGGAAAAATGTTCAAATAATAAATTTAAAATGCTCTCTAAGTCTAACAAGTGTGCTGTATTATACAAGGAATATAATTTAATAAAGTCAGGAAGGTGTGTCAAAAAACACATGTATGTTTCTTATTTTGTATGCAAAGGGCCTATGATTTGAAAACAGCTCAAAGGTAATCTTTATCCACCACTGGCCAGATGCATTTTGTTTGGATGTGGTGTGGGTTTCAATGCTGTTTCAAGGTCAGTGAAGTTTTAATGCTAACTCTATTTTCATTGTGAGATAGTATTGCTTTGTTTATTAGATGTCTAGTAGTATTTTTGCATTGTGCTATAAAATGAAAAAATAAAATCCAGGTAATCATTGTAGAAGTAAAGCAGTATGCACATTAGTGTTTATGACAAATGGGGCAAAATAGCCAGGTAATGGGACATTGGAATGGCTACAGGGGGACTCTGGTGCCATATTTTGTCTGTTCTTCAGTTTGCGTTTGAAGGTCGGTATCCCACAATTCCATTGCAGTGGGTGGGGCTACATAATTATGTATGTAACTTTTATGTTAACCAGCATACAGATTTGGACCTATTTTTCATGGGCCTTGTCCAGATTTTTGATGTTTCCAGGTTGAGAGGTATGGCTTCACACTCAGGTTACCAGCCGAATCACATCATTATTATTCTAACATCTTCTTTTGATACCTGGCAACAGCTGAAACTAAACTCCCTTTCTGAAGTACATAAGGCAACATTTTGAGACCTGAGTACATTTTTTTAAACTATAGGTGGATGATGGGGGCAACAGCATAAAATCTGAGTGCAAAATATAAATTTCTTGCTGCACCCCTGCTTCCAGGTATGCTTTGCCAATAAATGTGACAATCCTATCAGATACATACCTGTCAAATCTCCCTGATTTTCACTCAGATTTTAGTTCTGTCTTAAACCCTCCTAAGCTAGAAACTTTTGGAGACATGCTGGTGAATTACACTTAATGAAAAACAACAATAATTACAGTTATACACTTACTTTACTTCAGAAAATGTATATTAATTCACATTCTCTTATTCAGTCAATTCAATGTCTCATGTTAATGGTATTAATATTTTAAACATGTCCCTAATTATGTTTGATGTCCCTAATTTGCTGACAGCTATAATCAGGGACACTTTAAATACTGGTACTTTTGACTTCAGAGACATCAGGGTCTTGATATTCTCTCTCTTTTTTACACATACACAACAAGAACACAGTATATCAGAAGTATTCGGACACAAGTTCTCAAAAGCCCTGGCAACCTTGGTTAGAATAGATAAAAAAGGGATGATGTGTGTACAATGCATCTCAGTTAGACTCGCACCGCAACATCCCTTGGATTTTTGCAAGGGGTCGCAACTGTAAATAATAACCATACGCCTTACATACAGTTTTTGCAATGCTGATGTGGTCAGCTTTTTTAGTATTTATGTAGGTGTGACTATAACTTTCACACCTCCTCCCATCTCCTAGCATTTTACAAAAGACATTAAGAAATACAGCAATTCAGTAAAATAAAATGGGACAAAATACAAAAGACTTAATTTTGTGCTTTAGTGCTGCTGCACCCCTTCCCTACTTAGTATTTAACAATTAAAACTAAATTAAAGGCCAGCAGCCCAAAAAGTGTTACCTCTGCTTTGAGGAAGGCATTTGTAGGTGTTTAAATTTACAAACAACTGCAAAGTTTCTGTCTTCTTGGCAGCTGTGTCCCTACACTGATAAAAATGCATACATTCACGTACAGAAAATACACCTGATAACATGCAAATTCAACAGCTTCTGAGTTGAGTTTATAATTACTGAAAAGACAACTTGCAGTGCTATAACGGGTGAAATAAAATACTTTTGTATCTCATCATGGTTTGAAATCAAAAAAACGCACCACCAACGCAGTATGAAATTGAGAAGGTACTTCATTTTTGGTGGTATGTTTCCCAGTTTTAAACAATGATGGAGAATCCTTTTATTTGATGCCTGGTTTGTACCTTAGCTCAACAAAAGGGGGGCATGCACCCATGTGCCAAAGTTTAAATTGCATTTACTGAAAGGCATACTGAATATGTACAAAAAACAGTTTGATGTACAAGTGCATAAAATGCTTTACATAAATGCAGTAAGTGCACAATACCTCATGGAACATAGGCATATTTTGTAACTAAGTAGTGTGTTGGGTATAGAGTTTTAAGTATACTAATGTTTAGGTGAAAACGTTATATTTAGGTGTAACAGCATTTCCTTTACACTACTATTGCCTTTGCAACAGCACTGATTAAGCTCCATTGATGATCTGAAATACTAAACTACTAATATACAGTAAATCTGGTAAATGCCTGCCTAATCTTGGAGCTCCTCACTTCTTTTAGCCATGACAAAACATGGGAAAGGAGAGTTCAGTACAAGAGCAATCTGTTGTTTACTATATATATGGGTGAAAAGGGAGAACACCTGATTGTAACAGACTACATAATTATTGGTTAAGCAATACTCAGAAAAAGAAAAAGGGTTGATAAATACGGCTTAAAGTGTGCTGGTATTAACAACTGAAATGGGTAGTAGTGTCCCTTCTGAAGCCATTGTCAGACTGGAAAGAATAACTGAAGCTTAATGAATGCACTGTGTGATACAAATGGGAAAAGTAATATCATCAGGGTATTAGAAGAAGACATTTTTAATAATACTGTGGCAATGCCTTGAAAATTTGCATTTAAATGCTGAGAGGTACCTTTGGAGATTTGTTTTTATATATACCCTGAGGTACAGCGCACAATAATAAGGCTTGTTCTCTGTGAATACTTATATTCAGAGATGGAAGCAATAATGCAGGAGAAATGGCATCAGATAAAAGCCCTATCCATGGCAAAGGTGGTTCTAGATTATATTAAGTGTCCCAAATAAAGGACTAAGTTAGCTTGGTAGGCTATTACCAGACTTGGAAGCGTAATACCCTCCTAAATGCTGAGTGCTATAATGGCCCACAGGGGAACCTCTTACTGTACCAAATTACCATAAAACCTTTTGTTTTGGAGCATTTTATCCCATTTCCTTAAAACTGTCCAACAGATACAGAAGGGGACCCTGGAAAAATATACAGAAGGTGGGGGTGCAGAATCATTTTAATAAAATGCAACTTAAATTCAAAGAGAATGCACCAGTTGTTCCATTCAGCTATATTCTCATGTACAATATGATGGATAAATTACACATTTACATCTCTGGTTTATGCAGGGGTGCGAACTTACAAAATACTTAAGTATCTAAAAGTTGAAGGGCTGAAAGAAAAATTGTATTTGCCCTGTTGCATCAATGACATGTGGAAGTTACTAGACATTAATAGTGATTTAGAAACATTTATCTTGCAACCAGATATGTGTTGCCATTGCCATCCATGCAGTATGGCCCAGATAGAGAATCTGGTGGACTGGAGCGGATTTAAGAGAATCAACAAATCATCTGGAAACAATGCTACTGGACTGGTGAGAAGAGTCTCTTTTACCTGCCAACTATTTGTTGTAAGACACTGCAAAGTTGGACTACGTGCATTACTGCGGGCACAAATAGAAGGGGAGCCAGAGGAGATCCTTGTCTCACTTATTTTGAAATGGCTGGAGATATGTGTACACACACATTATATATATATATATATATATACACACACACACACACACACACACACACACATACATATATATATATATATATATATATATATATATATATATAAATACACACACATATATGAATATACATATATCTCCCTATTTCTACTACAGCTATAGAGTCTTTATAAATTGCCCACAAGACTCTATGAAAAAGGAAGGGAAAGCACATTTCATCAGGACTCCATACAAATATTGTCATCTAATGCTAATAGAGATACCAGGGCATTTTTGCTTCATCCTCCTTCTAGCCATTTTGCTGCTCTAAAAATATTACACCATGAGGCTCCGCCTTTTTTGAAACCAACCTGGTCTGAATTTACCAATTGTGGAAGTAAAGGAGCTATCTATTTGCTATTAACATTGGGAAGAGAGAATGGATGGAAATAAGCAGGGGGAGATGGATCCTTCTTGGGATTTAACTTGGATAATATTAAGGATTGCTTCCAAGAAGGAGGCACCTGTGTGTCCTTGAAAGCAGTTACACAGGGATCCCAAAACAAGACCCAATGCTTGTGGTGATGAAGCCTTACCTAATTCTGCTGGAGACCATTTGCTTCATGTGTTTTATTAAATTTTAATTTTTTAATAACCAATAAAATTTATGACTTTGACAATGTCTGTCTTAGCAGTTCTTGTTAATCTTAAGTTAAAATTGTTAGGGAGTAGTATAGTGGTTGCATAGCTGAAATAAGTAAAAGATATTCCTGATCTCTTGAACAATCCTTGAAGACCTGCTGATAGACTTTTCGAAAGATGTATACATTCTCCTTTTGAAATTCATAAAGTCTTGATTATTGTGTGGGCTAGTAATGTTTCGAATGAGCTGTCTGTGTTATATTTGCTTTTGTAAGCTAATTTGGGGAAGACTTGTGGAGATAGCCCCTAATGTTGTTCTGAGTCTTTCCACGGCTACCTTAGTTTTCCTATTCTGAATATTCTGAAATTTTCATTTTTAATTGACATAATTGATTTTGGTGGATCAGGTCTATGTAAATACTCAAACTTCAAAATGTCAAATACCATATGCTCGAGACCATATCATCGATATTTGGAAGTTCGAATATGTAATTAAAAAAAAAAAAAAAAAAAAGAAGAAGAAAAACATACCTTAACAGTGCGAGCTGGGGGGTAAGCCCCACTGCACCCCCCCCCCACCCTGCTTAAATATACCAACTCCGAGACCACACTTCAGTGCAGAAAAGGGAAATTCTCCCATTCTGCACCATAAGGTGCCATTAAAAGTCACTCTTCAAACACTTAAAATGTCGATCATATGGTCTCGACCATATGACGTTCAAAATTTCAAGCGTTCATTTAATTGACATAGACCCAGTGGATCATGGGTTTGAATGTGGTCCCACACACACTAGCGCTCTAGTCTGGATTTGCAACTCTGTCAGTTTCTGATTCCATCATTTCCAAAGCCAGTTTACCTATACTTAAAGTGTTGCATGTATATAACCCTTATATGCATCCAATAAGATATGAAGGCTATACTGCCTACTCTTATGAAATGACAGAAATTCTTAAGAGCTTCATTTAATTTAGTTGCAAAATGTGATCATTTCATGTAGTAAGGATACAACTGCTGTACTCTAGGAAGCAATGGAGTGATACTAGTGAAATGCCATGCAATAACATCATGATCAGAATAGCGAGAGACTACTACTTTATACTCTAAATGAATATCTACCATAGCTTCTTCTATATGAAGCCTATCTGTTTGGCTAATTGTTCCATGATGTGCAGAATGATTGGTAAATCTAGGGTGTTTAGCATTATCATACAGACCCATATCCAACAATGACATTTCGGTTGCTCAGGATTTCAAGACTTATATGCTGGGCTTTATTCTAGGGCTGTTGAGAGCTGATGAATCAGAAGCTGTAACTGCACAGTTAAAGTCACCCATTAATATTAAAAGGTCCTGAACCCTTTCTTGAATATGGAAAGGAAAGTAATTGCCTTAATTTCTGCGCTCCTGCAGTGAGGTGTAAATATACTGTTATTAAGAGCAAGACCCATCTTCCAGCACAGATGGACCCCTGCTATTTCTCCACCTGGTAATAAAAATGTCTCTAATTTGTGTGCAAATATGTATCCCTTCCTTAATAATATGGCCACACCTTTGCACTTGGCCGAGGGATGGGAAAAGGAAGCTAATACATTACAGCCCCATGTTTCTAATTTAAGGTGCTCCTGATGAGTGAAATAAGTTTCTTGCATGGCTAGTATGTCAGGCATGGCAATTCTGAGCCATGTGCACAGTGCAGGCCATTTGATGGGTAGTTTATCCAATTTATGTTAACAGTAAGTAACCTAATTTACGGCTAAACTGCTAGAGAAGGAAAAACAGACTCCTCCATCAACTTGGCCAGCATCTGTGGTTTTTAATTGACCTAACTGTTGAACTAAGATGGTAAATAACCCCCCTCAGTGAATCAAGTGTAAAGAAAGATGAGGAATAAACATGATTGATAGATAGATAGATAGATAGATAGATAGATAGATAGATAGATAGATAGATAGATACATAGATAGATAGATAGATAGATAGATAGATAGATAGATAGATAGATATCCAGACAGATACGTAAAGTATTTCAAAAAGCAACAATAATCAACAATTCACTTGTTTTAGTGGATTAAGTAAAACTATGTACAAAATGGAATAATGACCCCCAAAGTCAATGGGAAGATCTACAAGCAAACCCCCAACATATTTTGGGGGGGAGCTAGTATAGTCATCAATGTAAACAAACAACTTTGGGCAATCTGGGACATGAACTATTACCAACTACTAAATGAAACACACCTAGAATTTCTAGTGTCAGTCTTTTAACATACATTTCCAAGCACTAAGTTACATCCTTCATGGTCTTGAATTATAAACTGATAAGTATTAAATCCATTCTTGTGCAGGAACCTGCAACATCTTAGACTGTACATGTAAAACTATGTGTGTCTTATTTTTGGAGAGTGAGAATGAAATATTGATATAGAAGGTGCTTTTCATATTAATAGTGCATCCAAGTTCAAATCCTGATCAAGAGATTTTTCTTTTTTCACTTGTTTGGGACCTGGCGATGTGGCCATGGTTCCTGTTTCTGATAAATTCCATCTGATACCAGTAGTTGCCCAGTCCAAGGTCTATTACAGCAGAGTTGTCCTGAAGACACTGCAGAGTGTCATCTAGCTGACTGAATATCTGGGGGCCAATGACAATGAAATCTGTAGATGTGCAGGGTACATGGTTGCTGCTTTCTGTCGACATGCAGGGTATTTTATCAGGAGGAGACATTGTTTTGTTGTTGGCTTCTACTACTAGTTACTATGAAAATGCAAATTACTTTCAAGATATGGTATGTCATCCCTCCAGCTGGCAAGTAGGACCCTGTCTTTTTTGTTGAAAAGACAAAAATCAATTAGCACTTTGGGTAATGCATCTGGTTTGAGAAATGGAGCTAGGGAGGCATGAGCTTATTCCAGATATAGTTTTGACATGGCTCTTATTCAGCACCCTCCTGCAGACCCAGTATACAGATGTTACTGCTATATCATTTATGCTAACAAATTAGTGTTAAATTTTAAACTTACTTTAGAACTTTAGCCCTTATGAGCCAAATGTCTGCCTTGGCAAAGGTAGCTACCCCTTGTTTTAGCATTAGTACCTTTATTTGCATGTGAAGCAACCCTCAGTGGTATATTATTATATCATAACTTCTGCATATTAGTTTCACAAGAAAATTGATATTCTATGTAAATTCTACAGGAGAACATGGAAGCTGCTGCTTATACTTATGGGGATAATGAACATGCCTATCCTGTGGAAAGGATTGTCTTGGGCATTCACATATGAGCCCTGATGGAGGCCAGGACTCAGAGGAAAGGGAGGCCAGGCAGGAAGGTGGAAAGAGCAGAGAAGGTATGACCACCCACCAAGTGGGGTGCAAGCACCCTTTTGGTGTGGTCTTCCCATTGTCATCCCGCCTGCAGTGATGAGGTTAACATGCGGGGCTGGGATTTTGCAGGGGAATGACTAGCTATTCTCCCTTCACCTGGTACAAAACCAGTATGGATGCTGATGTTAAACAGTGTTGTGAAGGAGGTGGCTAAATTGTGCTTCTTACTACTTAAGACGCATCCAGGGATATTGTAATGACCCACTGATGCAGTATGTTTAGCTTTTGATAGCACGTTGTGGATTTGTTAGTTGGAGGTGAGCCAGTTTCAGGTACATCTTGAGGGACAGATGGAAGGGAGAGAGGGGTAAAGATAGAGATAAATTTATTGACCAGTAGGTATATCTTCAGCCTCGGTGTAGATAACATGGATCACAATCAGCTCAGTGCATTGCTGCTTTGTGCTTTTGAGATTAAAAGCATAACTAAAATGACATTGTGATTGTCTTTGATTTGGGTAGATATTTTAGCCTCAGACTTACTTTTTGGTGTTTTTATGAAGGTCTCCAAGTTGTTTATTTCAGTGATGAGGGCTCTATTATTCTGGGAATTACTCTTCTGACTTTTGATGAAAATTCTGTTTATTTTATTGTAAAGTCTGTTGAAACTATGGTTCCACCATGTGGGCTTGTTTCTGGGTTTGCCTTGCTCATGTTCTTACAGGGTAAAGCTGCATTGATGCAGCTGGTTGACATACTGGTATAGTGTAGTGGTGTACATTTCCATGCATTCTGTGGAGTTAAATGGGTTTGGACAGGATTTGAAGCTTGCCAATGTATCACTTAGGAGTTGGTAGTTTCTGGTTTCCTTGAGTCACACAGAGAGTTCTACAGGTATTTAACATATGGTACAAAACCTTCCTTATTTGAACCTGGAGAAGCTCTAGTGCATTATGCTGCTTTACCAGCCATTATAAGAGTCTCTTCTGTATGAAGATTGAACCACCTCCACCTTTCTTCCCCTGCGTGCACATTAGCTGGCCTAAATGTGTAAAAGGTATTATAGCCATGACAGCCAGAGTGCTTTCTGCCATTTTAAACCATGTCTCAGTCACTACGTAGATGTCAATGTCCTCTAGGGTAATAAGCGTTTGTAGGAAGTGGAGTTTCGTTTTTAAGCTCCTATTACTGAACAGTAACACCTTCATATTTTCCTTTCCTTGTTTTTTTCTGATGGTAGGTTTATCAGGTTAGCATTGCCTAATAAAAAGCACTAAGGGGATAGACAAATGTCTTTATCAATAATCAAAACCCGGGGGGGGGGGGTGTACAAAAGTTACAGTGTCAGTGACACATTTCAAGAATGTAAGATGATCTCAGATTGCCAGCAACAAACTGAGTAAGTTGTAGGATGGAGATCTGATATGACAGACAGTAGTTCAGATCTCAGAATCAAAAACATTGCTGATCTAGCAAGCCTGCATCATAGGCTCTCTTTTTAACACAGTAGTGCTTGTTTGGATGCTTATTGCATGTCCTTAAAATGAAGGTCCACAGGACATGCACAATTTTTTTAAGAATGTGACAGTGCTTTGGCTACATGGTTTCTTAATAATCATGACTTTTTAACTGTGGTAGTGCTGCGGTAGCGTTGTTGTCTCACAGTTAGATGTTGCCCTGTTCGATTCTCAACTAAAGCGTCTTCTGTGTGGAGACATGCGTGAATGGGCATACCTTCATTGAAGGTTGTGCATCAGGGCTTGCAACTCGGCACGTAAAAATCTACTGCCAGTCATTAGTGGACCAGAGTTCCGCTGTGGCGACCCATGACTGGGAAAAGCCAAAAGACACAACATAATTCAAACAGGCTAGCAAAGTCAAACCACACCAGCTATAGACATGTCATGATTCACTCTTGTTTTTTTTTGGGAGCTCATCAATACAAAACACGTAAACAGCTGAACCAATCCAGATTACCTCCACCACATGGTTGAAGCTCACAATAAGGTACCACAAAGTCCAAGCCAAAGTTTATTTAACGTCACAATGAGTAGGCAAATACACGTTTTCATCGGTAAAATGACTTCATCGGATAAAACCATGTACAAGACTGCTGTTTAAATACACTCCATAATCAATTAAGGTGTAGCACAATTAAGCAATTATCTAATTAAAAAATGTACCTTGTACTATAAAATTAAAACTGCAAGAACACTAAAATGAATTTGTAACACGTTAGTGAGACAATGTTCTATAAAAGCCACATATACAACAAATGCAACTTGTATGAGTGTGTTGTACATACAACTACTAATAAACCTTAAAATAAATAAAATTATATTTATGTAAATGTATTATATAATGTTGCTATAATGTTATTATATATGTTGAATCAACTAATGTGTTTAATTATCATAATAATCATAGTAAAATAAATTAATAAATTAATAAATTAATACATTAATAAACACAGGTCACACTATACCCAAGCCCTACATTATATGCGCCTTGCCTTAAGTTTAAGGCAGGGAGCAATAGAAATAGAGTCACTGAGACCCGGAAATTTGTTAGATTCTAAAAGAATCTGCCAAAAGGTCTCTCTATGGGCTAATTTAGCTTCCCAGGGTCCTCCCCTGATATCCTTAGGGACAGATTCCAACACAAAAAAACAAAAACCTTGCCCCCTCGCATTCAAGTGAGTGCCTATACAGTGCATTTTTATTGTTAAATTTAATCATGTCGTACTGATGTTCATATATACGACGCTTTAACTGTCTTTCGGTTTTACCGATATAAAAGGCCTGACAGGACTGGCAAAGGGCCAAATAAACTACCCCAGTGGATAAACAATTAGAATATTCCAAGACCTTTATATCTCTATTCCTGCTTTCTAAATGCACATGGTGGTCATGCACTATGTATTTACATAAAGAGCAACGACCACACTTGTAAGTCCCTTTCCTCATACTAATTCCTCATTAGTGGACCAGAGTTCCGCTGTGGCGACCCATGACTGGGAAAAGCCAAAAGACACAACATAATTCAAACAGGCTAGCAAAGTCAAACCACACCAGCTATAGACATGTCATGATTCACTCTTGTTTTTTTTTTGGTAGCTTATCAATACAACATAAATACATTTTGTGATTATACTTTGGCAGTAAAGAGATTAAAAACAAGCCTAATTTCCATAAACATTAGGGTGACTGCAAAATAACCAAATAACATCCAAACCAATAGGAGAAAATGTCACACTGACAAACCATTTAATAAAAAATCCAAGAAAGACTCAACAAAGCTGGTCTCAACTGTATACTATGGTAAACCTCCTGAGTGGAGGCTAATGGGATATATGCAAATAACCCTTAAAGGACACACTAGTGTTTCAGCTACATGCCTTCTGAAAGCCAATCACTTTTTACATTTACTTTAAGTAACTCACTCTGTAAAAGAGCAAAACATGGCATATTTACAGCTAATAGGGTTTGACTTTATTAGCCTGAAAGACTCATAAGGATTTACAAAAGTAAAAAGGTATTATGTTCTCTAGTGGGTTCTTTAACCACCTGGTTCAGAGTTTTTGGTTATAAAATCTAATAATTTTTTAGCATATCCTACATCGGCTATGTATGTCCCTCAATTAATCATTGGGTAGTTAAAATTACCAAGAATAAAAGTGGTCTTTCTTACAGGTAGTACATCCAGACTAATAATGCACAATTTTTCTGGAAATATGGAAGGGATTTTGCAGCATGCTATTTGTTGAAAACAGATATTATTTAATGTTATTTGAATCACTATAAACTCCACTTGTGGGTCTCTAGGTATTGGTCTCATATTTGTCTCAAAGTAAAGTGGCCTCTAACAAATATGGATATGCCACCAGTTTCCCTCAGGTATAAACAAATGGCAAGCACAAAACCCAGGCATTGAGGGAGTACTCGCCGGGCATTTAAACCAGATTTCTGTAGCAACACATACATGGATCTGCTCCAAGTGTAGGAGGGCCTCAAGGTCCAGCAGTTTGTTATTTAGACTTCTAGCATTAAGTAGAGGCACCTTAATATGGTTCAATGGCTAATTTGTTTTGGAAGGTAGGTTGGGAGGTTTATCAGCTGGAACTTTCCTAAAAAACAAACAGTGAGGTCAGTAAAAACATTTGCCTGTATGCAAAAGCCTTGGAATGAAACTTACAAAACATGGTAAAGCAAGAACATTTTTCAAGCAACTCAGCCATGATGACAGATATTGAATTACCCACGGAATGGCAAAACATGTTTAGCCAATTGTTAAAGCCAATCATTTTTCTTTACACCCTGACATCATTTGAGATGATGGAAGGGTTCTAATCAATATTAGGGTCTTTTCTGCATTTGTGATATTCACTGAGAACTCTGTTATACCTCTCTTTATAGTCTACAGGGTGCTGTGCACCAGTTCATTTACCCTAACATGGGCCACCTGCATGCATACTCATAACCGTCTGTTTTATGTGTCCTGAGTCAACAATCTTAGCCTCTAAGAGACAGCTCACTGTCAACCTGTTTTTTTCCAGTCTCATGACTGCATCATCTATGTGCCTAACTATGGCATCATCAATAACTAGTACATTTCAATTTATGCTTGAAGATTATTTTGATTTAATTGGTCTGGGGTGTGCTTTTTCTTGATGGCTCTCTGTTGTGCTGTCAATAACTGATGTCACAGTGTTTAGACTATACTGGGCCTTGAGCCTACTAGTCTCTTGTGGCTTGGCTAAGGATTTTTTAGCACCTCAGTATATGATAATTTTGTGTGAGTATGTGCAGATTGTGGTGTAAATGTGTGCTGCTCACAGGATGCATTTGCTTGTGTGAGTGCAACTTCAGATTTAGCTATGTACTTATGTCTCTTGCAAATACATAGTGATGAGCTAAGTAAAAGATAATTGTCTGTGAGATTTAAGCAATTTTTACATTGCCAGAGTATACCAAGTGCTATGAGGCTGGCAACAAAGGGTAAACTACCTTGCTGACCTTCCATTTTGACCATGGATGTGAGGTATATCTAGGAAGAATAAGTGAATACAATAATGTTTAATTTCCTGGCTTAAAGTATTTTTTCCATGAAAAACAATAGATGCAGATTAATTTATATAATGAGCAGTAACTTAACTGTATGCAGTCAATACTGTTGTCTACCCTAGTTATAAGGCTGGCTTTGTGGATAAGAATGAGATGCTAATAGCATTTTGGCTTACAGCTGACATATTGATTTGGGGTAAATTGATAAATGTAGAGAGAAAAAGATTGGTTCAATAACCAAAAAAACAGGTACGCAGCAAACACTTTGGCCTAGACTGACTATGACATTGACTTTAAATGTGCAATGATGTACCACTTTTTAACTTTGCAATTTGCACATCTATAAATGAAAGGTGGAGTTAACTAAGGTTACTGAGTGATAATTTAGAAATCAAAGTGCCTGTATCTATGAAAAACGATATTTTGTGGACTGCCACCACCCACTGTTAAGCTGAGGGAAAAGTAAAATTGTGGTCTTTTCAGTCTTTACAAAGTGCCCTTATCAGGATCAGAATAGCAATGATGTCTATACTGACAAATATTAGGTACATAATGTGAAGACGTGAGGTATTGCCAGCTATGCCAGGAGAAGTAGGGCAGTGGACACTGTGTAACATATGCCAGCACAGCTAGCTGGAATTTTGTAAAGAATTATATGTCATTTGTATATAAAATTAATTTGTACAGATGCTTGTGTTGAAGAATGTATTTGTAAAGTTGCTTGTGTTAAAATGTACCAACAGTGGGTCCTGACTGTACTGCAACTGATTAAATGTATATGTTTTCACAAAAAATACTGGAAGAGAACAGTTTCATCTCAGTCCAGCTTACTTTGAAAAATAGTAAGAAATTAAGTTACCTGGTTTAGGCCATAAAGATTGCATCTTACAGTTCTGATTGCAGCCACAGACTAAATGCATGTGCCAGAGAATGGTTTATTAGCTCCTGTAGGAAAAGTGGAAGTGCTTTATGATTTTATAACTTCAGATGCTATAACACATCTCAGCAAAAGTGCAGTTGTGTGTATGGTAACACATTATGTGCTAAATTCTGGTTCAGTTTCTAGGAATGGGCGTAGCATGGGAATCAGAATTCAGATGACCAGATGTATGTGATGTCATTCTCTAATCTAGGACAAAAATGATGTTTTAATACTAGATGGGAGAGAAGTCTCAAAACACTCTGTTTTTTGGAATCTGACAAGGAAGGACTCCTCACCTACTTCATCTTACCTTGCTCTAGTAAGTGAACCATGGAATAGTAAATCTTTAGATCAGTCAAGAAAATATAATGAGATTAGTTAAGTACTGTTTCTCTGTATCTGTGTGAATCTATTCATCTGTGTTATTTTAATATTTCCTGTGTCTGAAACTCTGGTGTATATTGTAAATAGATATTCCATATTTTCATGTTCTTCTATTATTTATTATTAAATATATTTAAACTTTTCATCGTGGCTGGTCTTTTAGAGAATATTTTAATCTTTGAGAGTACATACTTACATCTATTTGATGGCTATGTGGCCACTCCTGAAAACCTTACTACACTGGTTAAACACTTATCATTTGTATTAATATTAATTTCACTCAGTATAATTGGGTACCCTTGTAAGAACCTTAGAGTAGCTGGCTTTGGGGTGTCTGGTGGCAGTGTACCTACCTTATAGTCTGGGCAGAAGCTGGCATAGCTAGTAAATCTGACAGCTTTTCCCAGGTGTGTGTGTGTGTGTGTGTGTGTGTGTGTGTGTGTGTGTGTGTGTGTGTGTGTGTGTGTGTGTGTGTGTGTGTAAATCAAATCTCCAAGAGTGTGTGTGTCAGCTGCTTGGAGCAGGGACACGAAACACTGGTTTCACACAGAGGATGGTGGAGGACTTGGCTTGGACTCTCGACTGAGGGCTCAACTCATTGGGGCCCTGGAGAGAGAGAGAGAGAGAGAGAGAGAGAGAGAGAAATCTAGAGCCTGGACTGAGTGTGTTCCCTGTGTGCTCTTAAAGGAAATTGTGCTTGATGCACAAAGCTGCATCTGGAAATACTGAATGTGTCTATTTTTGTTCCAAGTGGACATCCCTCTCCAGTGTCAGTGGTGATATTCAGGCTTCTTGATTACTGGCCCAGAGACGGGACGTCACATATAACACAAACCATGGTTATAGATCTATAACGGGATTGTGAGATACTCTGCCGTGCAAAGCAATGTTCACAGTCTGAAATGCAACTGAGCCATTATGCATGCCAGTGTATTGAGCTGACTTGAATTTCATTAATGGGTTGATTTGCATACAGTAAATCAGTGACTTACTCCAGCTCTGCTGCATGACTGGCTGGGGCACAGCCAATAGTTTTAGTGGTGTAAGTGCAGCAGGTAAAACTTAGGAAGTCTGATCAGGAAACTATGGTGTATTTTTGACCAAAAAATGATGATTCTTAATTGTGCAAGTTATTGTAGTGTGTGTATGTGTATCTCTCTTTCTCTCTGTGTGTGAGTGTGCATCTATATAGCTATATATACATGTGTAGAGAGAGATATAACATTTCTCTCTTCTCTCTCTATATATATGTGTGTATCTCTCTCTCTCTGTTATATATATATATATATATATATATATATATAAATGTATATACATACATATATATATATATTACACAGATGATAGTTTGACAATAAACGACAATTTATTATGACCGCAACCACCACAAAATGGAAATTCAGTTCCACTCAAAAAGAGTTTCTTCAGTGCATAATGTAAAATCTACTAAGTGCATGTATTTAAACACTAAAGAGCAGGAGTCTGCATGTTGAAAAGCAGCAAATCAGAAGCAGCAGTTAATCATACAAAATTTAACATACAGTAAGTCAATGTAGCACTAATTAGTATGAAAA